>NC_091950.1:10037700-10082700 GCF_031021105.1 Erythrolamprus reginae | reverse complement strand
TCAGCAGATTCCATCGGGGGAGGGGGCAAAACAGGCCTGCAGCATGTGGATGTCTCCCCCACATCCACAGTCCTTGGGGCAGGAGCTGGGCCAGAGCTAACCACAACAACTACCAATGCATCCATTGTTTCAACTTTAATTGTTGCATTCCATTCTCCCCGCAGAAATTCTTGCACATTTAGTTTTGTGAAGAGTGTTTTCAACCCTCTGTTCATTTTTCCAACAATTTAGCCTTCATGCGTTACCCTCATTATCTGATATGTTTCCGCCTCAGCCTTGGCTGGTGCTCATACCTTTCGCTCCCAACGCAAGGTTGAATCGCTCCCCTTCTTCTCCTTTTTAAAAAAAATTTCCACCTCCAATTTCGCTTGCCTTTTCATTCGACGGCCGTCCAAAATGTCCCCGTTATTTTTGCGATTTAAAAATAAAACCCGCCCAACCGCGTGCCAAGTGAGTCACTGGCAAACCATTTCGCTCCGAAATGTAATAATAATAATGACGATGATTTAAAAAGTTACATTTTTCAACAGCTTTCTTTTCAATGCGCGACGGAGGGAGCCAAAAACGGCGGTGCAAAATTCACAACATTGCAGGAGTTTCAGAGAAGGAAAGATTGTTGATGTGACTAGAATGGCAAGGAAGATTTACCACGGTGGTGAAATTCTATCGGTTCGGCCTGGTTCGGCCTGGATGTCACCATTTTCTTTTAAAAAAAAACACTCTGCACAAGAAGCAAAATCTTATGAGCAGACACGTGTGAGATTTGGCAATTTTTCACTTCTACGCATGCACAGAAAGCAAAGTCTTGTGAGGGGAATTGTGTGAGATTTTGGCAATTAGAGCCCACTGCAACAACATTGCACCAGACCAGATTATCTCAGGGACCGCCTTCTGCCGCACGAATCCCAGCGACCAGTTAGGTCCCACAGAGTGGGTCTTCTCTGGGTCCCGTCAACTAAACAATGTCGCTTGGCGGTACCCAGGAGAAGAGCCTTCTCTGTGGTGGCCCCGACCCTCTGGAACCAACTCCCCCGGAGATTAGAATTGCCCCCACCCTCCTCGCCTCTCGTAAGCTTCTTAAAACCCACCTCTGCCTCCAGGCATGGGGGAATTGAGATACTCTTTCCCCCTAGGCCTTTACAATTTTATGCATGGTATGTCTGTATGTATGTTTGGTTTTACAATAGGGGTTTTTAACTGTTTTAATATTGGATTGTCATATGCTATTTTGCTACTGTTGTTAGCCACCCCAAGTTTACGGAGAGGGGCGGCATACAAATCCAATAAAATAAAATAAAATAAAATCAAAAAGACTTTAAGAGTTGTTAACCTAACCCTTTGCAGCTTCTTCTCTGGTAATTTTGAACTGCTAACAAGAGCTTACAAAACATTTGTCAGACCAATCCTAGAATACAGCTCGCCTGTATGGAATCCACATTGCATATCTGACATCAACACAATTGAGAGAGTCCAGAAATATTTCACAAGAAGAGCTCTTCATTCCTCTTCTCACAACAAAATACCTTACTCTGCCAGACTTGAAATTCTTGGTTTAGACAACTTACAACTCCGTCGTCTCCATTCCGACTTAACTATAGTTCATAAAATCATATACCTAAATGTCCTACCTGTTAACGACTACTTCACCTTCAACCGCAACAACACACGAGCATGAAATCGATTTAAACTAAATGTCAACCGCTCCAAACTTGACTGCAAAAAATACGACTTCAGCAACAGAGTAATCAACATCTGGAATGCACTACCTGATTCTGTGGTTTCTACTCCTAAGCCTAAAACCTTTAGCCTTAGACTATCTACAGTTGACCTCTCCCCCTTTCTAAGAGGTCTGTAAGGGGCATTCATAAGCGCACCACTATGCCTACTGTCCCTGTCCTATTGTCTTCTTTCGTTACTTTTTATCATTACTTATCTAATGTTTTATTTTTACATATTATCACCCTATAATTGTTTGACAAATAAATAAATTACAAATTACAAACTCTTTGCTTCTGCGCATGAGCAGGAAGCAAAATCTCTCTCGAGGACACGTGTGAGATTTCTGAATTTTTTTTGCTTCTGCACATGAGGAAGCAAAATCTCACGAGAGGACACGTGTGAGATTTCTGCAATTTTTTGCTTCTGCGCATGAGCAGGAAGCAAAATCTCTCGAGAGGACACATGTGAGATTTCTGCAATTTTTTGCTTCTGCGCATGAGCAGGAAGCAAAATCTCTCGAGAGGACACATGTGAGATTTCTGCAATTTTTTGCTTCTGCGCGTGAGCAGGAAGCAAAATCCCATGAGTGGACACGTGTGAGATTTCTGCAATTTTTTGCTTCTGCGCATGAGCAGGAAGAAAAAAGTTGTCGAAATCTTGCAGGCGTCCGTTTGTGAGATTTTGCTTCCTGTGCGTGCACAGAACCCAAATTTTGCTCTGACGCGCCCACCCGCCCACCGTTCACTTGGAGCGGTGCGCGCAGCTCCATTTTTGCTACCAGAATGCCTTCTCCCTCTGTCTAGATAGGAACCTAATACAGGTTGTGTTGTGGTTGGCTCTGGCCCAGCTCCTGCCCCAGGGAATGTGGAGGTGGAGGCAGGGGAAACATCAACATGTCCTAGGCCTGTTTTGTTGCCGGCAGAGTCAGGGAGTGCAGTTTCCTCGGACGAAGAAGAAGGTGGGGGTGACTTGGAAGAGGGGGGCTTGGCACACAGCCCAGGAAGCCAATCACCATTATCTTCGGTCAATTCGGATGACGAAGTATTAGACCCACGCAGGCGCAGACTTATGCATCGAAGAGACCAATTGAGGACATATTACAGGCGATAAGAGAGGCCACCTGTGTTTGGGTGGGGTTCCAGTAATTAGAGCTGCTGCTATAAATAGCAGCGTGCTAGTTTGGCCGTTGTGGAAGATTATCTGATCGCAGTTCTTCAGGATCGTGCCTCGCTGTGTCTGAACTTTCTTTGTAGATATTTCACGCCTTTGACACCAAAGCAGAGTAAAGTGTGTGTGTGTTTCACTTCGTGGGATGGAGGAGGGCTGTGACGTTTCTTCACAGCTACTAGCTAAGTACTTAAGGACTGATTAAGGGACTTGTACAGCCGACAAGGTTGTTTTGGGGAAGAGTGCTCTTTGCAATACAAAAAGAGTGCTTTGTTTCTTTTGAATTTTGTGATAAAGGACATTGTTTTGAATTTTCAAACGTGTGTGTGTCTGAATTTTGTACCCATGAATTTTCGGGAGGTTGTATGCAGGGGTGCGCAGAAGGCAGGACGGGCTGGAACACAGTTCCACCAGTGGAAATGAAGCTGTGTGCTCCAGCTGACTATCCACCACTCCCATCCTCCTCCTCCTCCTTGGAAAGCGGCAGGGAGACCAGCACCGGCAGGAGTTGCAGGGGGTCCATTTCCTCCCCCATCTTTTCTTGCCAGCTCAGGAAGCTCAAACTGCCCAAGAAGCTGCTGATCCAGTTCTACAGAGGAATCATTGAGTCTGTCATCTGCACCTCTATCACTGTCTGGTTTGGTGCTGCAACCCAACAGGACCGACACAGACTTCAGAGGAGAATCAGAACTGCAGAAAAAACAATGGCTGCCAACCTGCCTTCCATTGAGCACCTGTATACTGCACGAGTTAAAAAGAGGGTGGGGAAAATATTTACTGACCCCTTGCATCCTGGACACAAACTGTTTCAACTCCGACCCTCAAAATGTCGCTACAGAGCATTGCACCCCAAGACAACTAGACACAAGAACAGTTTTTTCCCGAACGCCATCACTCTACTAAACAAATAATTCCCTCAACACTGACAGACTTTCTACTAAATCTGCACTTCTATTCTACTAGTTTTTCTCATCATTCCTATCACCCATTTCCTCCCACTTAGGACTGTATGACTGTAACTTGTTGCTTGTATCCTAAGATTTTTATTAATATTGATTGTTTCTTCATTGCTTATTTGACCCCTATAACAATCATTAAGTGTTATACCACATGATTCTTGACAAATGTATCTTTTTCTTTTATGTACGCTGAGAGCATCTGCACCAAAGACAAATTCCTTGTGTGTCCAATCGCACTTGGCCAATAAAAATCTATTCTATTCTATTCTATTCTATTCTATTCTATTCTATTCTACTGATTCCAAGAACAATATTTCTCAACCTGGTTCATTTTAAGAGGTGGGGGACTTCAACTCCCAGAATCCCCCACGTCCACACTTGGCCAATAAAATTCTATTCTATTCTATCTTTTCTCAACAGCTGATCAGCACCCGTCCACCTAGCTACCCAACCTGAGGCAGGGGGTGACCCAGGAAGGAGAGCGCAGTAAACACAAAGCAAATGATCACCCCAGGGAGCGACACTGGTGAGGTTGTAAGTCGGGGACCTAACAGTTCACTTGAACAATGATGATCGTTCACGCCACTCCCACCTGGTCACATGGCTGGCAAGCCACTTCTACCCAGTCACATGACCATCAAGCTACACCCTACATCTCTACATGGGGCTTCCTTTGAAAAGTGTTCGGAAACGTCAGATCGGTCAGATGCGGCCGCAAGAGCTATCGTGGGGCTTCAAAGATCTGCCCATGTTTCGCCAACACTCCTGCACTGGTTGCCGATCAGTTTCCGCTCATAATTCAAAGTGTTGGTAATGACCTATAAAGCCCTACATAGCATCGGACCAGAATACCTCCGGGACCGCCTTCTGCCGCACAAATCCCAGCGGCCAATCAGGTCCCACAGAGTTGGCCTTCTCCAGATCCCGTTGACTAAACAATGCCGTTTGGCGGGACCCAGGGGAAGAGCCTTCTCTGTGGCGGCCCCGGCCCTCTGGACTCAACTCCCATTGGAGATTCGAATTGCCCCTACTCTTCCCGCCTTCCGCAACATGTTGAAGACCTATCTATGTCGCCAGGCATGGGGGGAATTTGTTTTTTTAAACTTATATTGGATTTGTACTCTGTGTATTGTATTGTTGTTGTTGTGAGCCACCCCGAGTCTTTGGAGAGGGGCGGCATACAAATCTAATAAATCTTACAATTTTACCCACAAAATAAGCCCCACTCACTGTTTTGTCGGGCTCTCTGGTAGAATCCTCCCAAAAACTCACAGGTACAAATTTCAGACACACACACGTTTGAAAATTCAAAACAATGTCCTTTATAATGAACATTCACTTAAACTAAGCCCTCTTTTGGTTCGTCTCCAACCAAACTGATAATTTGTACAAATCCCTTATCAGTTCTGTGATACTTAGCTTGCAGCTGTGAGGCAATTCACAGTCCTTCTTCTTTCACAAAGTGAAACACACTTTGCTCTGGTTTAGTTTCAAAGCGGGGAAAAATCAGCACACAAAAGGTCAAAGTCAGTAAAGCAGTCACGAAACACGAAGATCAGATAATCCTCCACAATGGCCAAACCCACAGGCTGCTATTTATAGCAGCCTCACTAATCACCACAGCCCCACCCAACCACAGGTGGCCTCATTTTCTTTGATAATAATCTCTCAGTTGTTGCTGCCTATGCATCGCTCTCCACAGGCATGGCTGTATCATTAACTCTTGTTCTGAATCCAAGGAGGAGAGAGATAATTGATCTCCTTCTGAGCTGTCTGCCACACTCTCCTCCTCCCTGTCACTCATGTCTTCTTGGTCAGAGGAGCCTTCATCATCAGATTCCACCGGGGACAAAACAGGCCTGCAGCATGTGGCTGTCTCCCCCACATCCACAGTTCTTGGGGCAGGAGCTGGGCCAGAGCTAACCACAACACTCACAGTGGCAGTAAAAATTTTGGCTGCCCATTACTGATTATATGTCAAGGACCACCTGCAATTCTGTCCTCGCCTCCTTTGAATGAAGGAAGGCCCAGTTGTCTTAGGAAACCTCTCCAGAATGAGGCAAATAATTTAAAATCTGGAGCTTTTCTGGTTTGAGATTTGAGAGGGTTGAGACATTTTCAAGATTAAAATTGCAAAAAGGAACCGGAGAACCTTTTTTTATTGGGACTTACTGGGACAAACGAATGAAGGGAAAAAATAAATAAATAAACCCCTCACGGCAGACCAAATTTGTACACGGGAACGGCCGCAAAATTATTATAGGAGGGAAGTATTTTTAACAGGAAAGTGAACACAAGAACAAGGGGACACAATCTGAAGTTAGTTGGGGGAAAGATCAAAGGCAACATGAGAAAGTATTATTTTACTGAAAGAGTAGTAGATCCTTGGAACAAACTTCCAGCAGACGTGGTTGGTAAATCCACAGTAACCGAATTTAAACATGCCTGGGATAAACATAGATCCATTGTAAGATAAAATACAGGAAATAGTATAAGGGCAGACTAGATGGACCATGGGGTCTTTTTCTGCCGTCAGTCTTCTATGTTTCTATGTTTCTATGTTTCTATATTCTCCACCACGGAGGGATAATCAAATCCCCACAATGGAAGAAGGGATAATGAAAATGTCAGAAATTGGGGAAAAAAACCCCCCAACCCTTCGTTATCTGCTGCGGGAAATAAACAAGAAAAGAAAAAAAACTTTCCTGAACAACTGAAACCGCATATATACGGTATGGACTTTTGGCTGAACAAAGAACAAAACAAATGACATGGTAATTTATGGATTTGAAGATGAAGAGAAACGTAGATTAACCAAAAGGGCCAAGGGAGCTGATATCATATCTAAAATAAAGGGAAAAATAAAGACGATAAAATGGTAATTATTTGTTGAAAAGGCGGATGGGAAGACGTTTGATTCCTTCAGATTTAGTTTCGTTTACAGCTTTATTTTCTTTCCTTCCTTTTCTTCCTATTTTAATCTATTTCGATTTTATTTTATTTTTTTTGAACTCTCTGAAAAATTGTTAGATAAAGATGATTTTTTTAAAAAAAGGGAAATGGAAAGGAAACTGCGGAGTGGAAAATAATTGGAGATGCTTTTTATTCAAGCTGCAATATTTTACATGGGCCTCTCAGCCAGAGATGGGCTTCTACAGTTGCAGCAAAAACCAGTCAAGGGAATGGAGGCCACAAGGAGATTGAGTAACTCAGGTTTATTATATGCAAGGTTCAGAAATAAGACAAGAAAATCAGAACGACCGTTAATATTTTTAGTTATATTCTTATACCTTTTTTGGAAAAGTAGGACAAACAAGTGTTGTGGTTAGCTCTGGCCCAGCTCCTGCCCCAAGGACTGTGGATATGGGGGAGACATCCACATGCTGCAGGCCTGTTTTGCTCCCAGTGGAATCTGCTGATGAAGGCTCCTCTGACCAAGAAGACATGAGTGACAGGGAGGAGGAGAGTGGGGCAGACAGCTCAGAAGGAGATCAATTATCTAGCTCCTCCTTGGATTCAGAACAAGAGTTAATGATACAGCCACGCATGCGGAGAGCGATGCATAGGCAGCAACAACTGAGAGATTATTATAAAAGAAAATGAGGCCACCTGTGGTTGGGTGGGGCTGTGGTCATTAGTGAGGCTGCTATAAATAGCAGCCTGTGGGTTTGGCCATTGTGGAGGATTATCTGATCATTGTGTTTCATGACTGCTTTACTGACTTTGACGTTTTATGTGCTGATTTTTCCCCGCTTTGAAACTAAACCACAGCAAAGTGTGTTTCACTTTGTGAAAGAAGAAGGACTGTGAATTGCCTCACAGCTGCAAGCTAAGTATCACAGAACTGATAAGGGACTTGTACAAATTACCAGTTTGTTTGGAGACGAGTGCTCTTTGCTACACAGAAAGAGGGCTTAGTTTCAGTGAATTTCCATTATAAAGAACATTGTTTTGAATTTTCAAATGTGTGTGTGTCTGAAATTGTATCTGTGTATTTTTGGGAGGAGTCTACCAGAGAGCTCGACAGAACAACAAGCGTGTCTATTGCATGGACCAATAATATGGGTTACATGTTTGCGTACATACAAAAAGGGAAGTAAAAATGTAGAATCAACAGAAAATATGATTACATGGTGAAATAATGACAAGGTAAGTACAAACGCAGCATATGGGCTTTTGTGATACATGATAGTTGTATATAGATGCTTCAGCAGTTTCACTTCCCAATTTCTGTTGCCAGGGGTGCGCAGCAGGCAGGACGGGGTGGAACAGAGTTCCACTGGCAGAAATGAATCCCAGCCGCACGAGCCCCAGCGACCAGTTAGGTCCCACAGAGTTGGCCTTCTCCAGGTCCCATCGACTAAGCAATGTCGGCTGGCGGGACCCAGGGGAAGAGCCTTCTCTGTGGCGGCCCCGACCCTCTGGAACCAGCTCCACCTGGAGATTAGGATTGCCCCCACCCTCCTTGCCTTTCATAAACTTCTTAAGACCCACCTCTGCCGTCAGGCATGGGGGAATTGAGACATCTCCCCTGGCCTATATATTTTATGCATGGTATGTTCTTCTTCAGATATATTAATGATAAGAAGAAGAAAAACTGCGGCATCACGAAGCTTAGTACCGGGAATAATACATGCATTAATGGGAATAAGGAGATCGCTGACCATTTCAATAGCTACTTCTGTTCAGTTTTCTCAAAAGACACCTTACAAAATAATACTATAGAGGGATATAGCATTGCTTCCAGCTGTACGGATTCAGCTCCAGTGATCTTAGAAGCCGATGTCTTAGAAGAACTTGAACGATTAAAGATAAATAAGGCAATGGGTCCAGATGGCATCCACCCCAGAGTTCTTAAAGAACTCAGATCTGTCATTACTACCCCCCTGACTGATTTGTTTAACCAATCCTTGTTAACAGGAGAAGTTCCTGAGGATTGGAGAATGGCCAGTGTTGTGCCTATTCACAAGAAGGGCAGTAGAGAAGAAGCTGGTAACTACAGGCCAGTTAGCTTGACATCAGTTGTAGTTAAAATGATGGAGACTCTACTCAAAAAGAGGATAAATCAGCACCTAAAAAACAATAACTTATTGGACCCAAATCAGCATGGCTTTACTGAAGGCAAATCATGTCAGACTAATCTCATTGATTTCTTTGACTATGTCACAAAGGTGTTGGATGAAGGTGGTGCCATGGATATTGCCTACCTGGACTTCAGCAAAGCCTTTGATACGGTTCCACATAAAGAGCTGATAGATAAATTAGTGAAGATTGGACTTAATCCCTGGATAGTTCAATGGATTTGCAGCTGGCTGAAGCGTAGACATCAGAGAGTTATTGTTAATGGCGAGTATTCTGAGCAGAGTCAGGTTACAAGCGGCGTGCCACAAGGGTCTGTTCTGGGTCCTATTCTTTTTAATATATTTGTGAGTGACATAGGAGAAGGTTTGGTAGGGAAGGTTTGCCTATTTGCCGATGACTCTAAAGTGTGCAATAGGGTTGATATTCCTGGAGGAGTCTGTAATATGGTAAATGATTTAGCTTTACTAGATAAATGGTCTAAGCAATGGAAACTGCAGTTTAATGTTTCCAAATGTAAAATAATGCACTTGGGGAAAAGGAATCCTCAATCTGAGTATTGTATTGGCAGTTCTGTGTTGGCAAATACTTCAAAAGAAAAGGATTTAGGGGTAGTGATTTCTGACAGTCTCAAAATGGGTGAACAGTGCAGTCAGGCGGTAGGGAAAGCAAGTAGGATGCTTAGCTGCATAGCTAGAGGTATAACAAGCAGGAAGAGGGAGATTATGATCCCAATATATAGAATGCTGGTGAGACCACATTTGGAATACTGTGTTCAGTTCTGGAGACCTCACCTACAAAAAGATATTGACAAAATTGAACGGGTCCAAAGACGGGCTACAAGAATGGTGGAAGGTCTTAAGCATAAAACGTATCAGGAAAGACTGAATGAACTCAATCTGTATAGTCTGGAGGACAGAAGGAAAAGGGGGGACATGATCGAAACATTTAAATATATTAAAGGGTTAAATAAGGTCCAGGAGGGAAGTGTTTTTAATAGGAAAGTGAACACAAGAACAAGGGGACACAATCTGAAGTTAGTTGGGGGAAAGATCAAAAGCAACATGAGAAAATATTATTTTACTGAAAGAGTAGTAGATCCTTGGAACAAACTTAAACTGAATTTAAACATGCCTGGGATAAACACATATCCATCCTAAGATAAAATACAGAAAATAGTATAAGGGCAGACTAGATGGACCATGAGGTCTTTTTCTGCCGTCAGACTTCTATGTTTCTATATTTCTATGTTTCTATGTTTGTACGTATGTTTTATTTTTAAATAAGGGGTTTTTAGTTTTTTAATTATTAGATTTGTTACTGTATATTGTTTTTACTATTGCTGTGAGCTTCCCCGAGTCTACGGAGGGGGGCGACATACAAATCTAATAAATAATAACAACAACAACAACAATAATAATAATAATAATAATAATAATAATAATAAATGAAGATGCGTGCACAGCTCCAGCTGATCGACGGCTGCCACTTCCTGGATTACCAGTCTCGGATCAGCTCTCCTTTTTTCCACTGCATCTGCTGTGTCTGGGCTCCTTGCTTTTTTCTTCTTTCCTCCTTCCTGGCCTCGGACGAGCTTCCCTCTCTCCTGCCCGGCTCGCCTCCAGCCTCACACGGCCACCTCCCACCTGAAGTGCAAGCAGAAGGCCTGGGTGGAAACAGCGCTGGCAGCATTTATGCTATTGACAGACCCCGTTTGCCTAGCTACCCAGCCTCAGGCGGGGTGGGTGGGGTACCAGTGATGGGCTCCTACGGGAACGGTCAGGAACGCAGTTCCAGTAGCAAAATTTGGAGCTCCACCCTAAAGCACCAAATATGCACTGAAAGAAGTTGAAACAAAATGCATAAGCCATGCCCACAGTGTGGTAGTACATATTTTGGTAGCCCATCATTGGGGGCGACCCAGGAAGGCGAGTGCGGGAAACACAAAGCAAATTGTCACCCCAGCGAGCGGCACTGGTAAGGTTGTAAATCGAGGACTTAACAGTTCACTTGAACGATGATCACATGGCTGGCAAGCCCCTCCTACCCAGCCATATGACTATGAAGCCACACCCACAAAATAAGCCACACCCATAGTGTGGCAGTAAAAATTTGGCTGCCCATTACTGCCCGTCGCGTGTATGTCTCCATAAGCAAGTTGCTTTAACGGACAGATAAGAGAAAAGATGAAGTAAAGTAAAATACCGACTAGTTATCTTTTACAGTGTAGAACATGATTAGAAGCTTAGTAAAACTTAAAGATTTAAAGATTTAACTAAAAAAACATTATAAAGTGTCGTGGTTGGCTCTGGGCCAGCTCCTGCAATGGGGAATTTGGATGTTGGTTTAGGAGAGTCCTCAGGTTCCCAGAGACTTGTCTTACTGCCATCAGCTTCGGACACTGAGGATTCCTTGCCAAGGTCAGATGCTGGGGGAGAAGAAGAATCAGATAGAAAGATGGATGCAGCCAGCCCATTAGTTAATGACCCCATTAGTGGGTCATCGGACTTGGACTCGGAGGATCGGTGGATAGATGCCAGAATGCGCAGGCTCATGGATAGAAGGGATCAACTGCACAGGTATCATTGGAGAGAACACCTGTGGCTGAGGCAATTAGGCCAATGGGGTTGCTGATAAATTGCCAGTGTTGCAGAAAGCGCAATGTGGGAGTTTATCTGTTTGGAGAAGGATACGTCATGTTTGCATTGTTGCTGGACTTTCACAGACTTTTTGGGATATTTCACAGCTAAGTAAATCTTGTGGACTCACTGGAAGAAGTTTGGCTGTGACACTCTCACAGCTGCTCTTATCTGCTCTGTTTGTTTTTGTCTCTCACAGCTTTCAAGGACTGTTATCACTGTGTGGGCTAATTTGCTCAGTTTAAAGTGCGTGTGTACAGCTTTATTTTGGATAAACTGCTTTTCTGTTTACTTTACAACCGTGTGTGTGTTTGAATTTACATTCCTGACTTAACTTGGGCTCCTAACGTGAAGCCCAGCATAACAATAAAGGTACTTGGGGTATAGAAGGTTCTTATTAAAACACACATGAGGTAATATAAGGAAATACATATCTTGGGGTGTCTTCCTCACTACCAGTTCTCACTGGTTCTTTAGAACCGTTAGTAAACTGGTGATGACATCACGGAGCTGGTTCTGTCAGAGCCGGTCCTTTGGTGCCGCCATCTTGTTTTTGGCACATGTGAATGCAGTTAAGGGTTCCTCATCGCCAGCATGAGATTCAGCTTCTGCGCATATGCGCGAAGCAAAATCTTGCCTGAGGATGCTCGCGCGTGAGAGATTTCATCAGTTTTTGGTGATTTCTTTGCTTCTGTGCATGCTCAGAAGCAAGAAAACCCCGGCCCAAATCAGCAAAATCTTGTACCCGCGAGCGTCCTCGCGTGAGATTTTGCTTCCTGCATATGCACAGAATAATAATAATAATAATAATAATAATAATAATAATAATAATAAACAAGATGGCGGCACCCACGGACCGGCTCTGACAGAACCAGCTCCGTGATGTCATCACCAGATTACTAACGGTAATTACTATTATTATTATTATATTATTATTATTATTATTATTATTATTATTATTATTATTATTATTAGATTTGTATGCCAACCCTCTCTGTAGACTCGGGGCGGCTCACAGCTATAGTAAAAACAATATACAATAACAAATCTAACAATTAAAAAACTAAAAACCCCTTATTTAAAAACAAGACATACACACAAACATACCATGCATAAACTATATAGGCCAGGGGGAGATGTCTCAATTCCCCCATGCCTGAGGGCAGAGGTGGGTCTGAAGAAGTTTACAAAAGGCAAGGAGGGTGGGGGCAATCCTAATCTCCGGGGGGGAGCTGGTTCCAAAGGATCGGGGCCGCCACAGAGAAGGCTCTTCCCCTAATAGTCTAAGCGCTATTGTTGTCGCTATTATCAGTGACTCAATCCTGGCTGCATAAATGGATTGTTATTGTGCCGTATGATTGCTTTTAATATCTATGGGTTTTAAATCTCGTTTTTTAACTTTATTGGATTTGTATTCTATGTATTGTTCTTGTTGTGAGCCGCCCCGAGTCTTCGGAGAGGGGCGGCATACAAATCTAATAAATCTTAAATCTTAATCTTAATTAATCAAAGGAGTAATGATTCAGTGCATCGCTGGAGTATTACCATCCAGTAGTCCTCGATTTACAACCGTTCATTTAGTGACCGTTCGAAGTTACAATGTAAGAGGGACTTATGACCATTTTCCCACACTTACGAACCGTTGCCGCATCCCACAACGACGCGATCAAAATTCCGATGCTTGTAGTTACCACAGTTAGCAGAAAACAGAATGACGGGGACCCTAGAGGTCATCTAGCTCAACCCCCTGCTGAAGCAGGAAGCCCTGCACCCTTTCAAGACAAAGGGGCATCCAATCCCTTCTTAGGAAGTTCCAACTTGCTTAACAACGGTGAGAAAAAAGGGTCGTAAAGTGCAGCACGAGTCGCTGCAGAAATGGTGGCCGTAGCTCCATCCCGATAAAATTTAAATCGTCCCCGTGCAAAAATTCATGTCCCACCTGTGTCATATCTCGCAAAGCCCCACTGCTGAAAATTAATGATTCCTATTACTTTATTTGCAAGAATGACCTTTAATTTTTGCCATTTCCCCCCCCCTTGTGATAAGCTGGAGGCCTCTCTAATTGCAGGGAAGAAAATGGCCTTTAAAAAATAAGAAGGGAGGGAGGGAGAGAGAGATGGAGAAAGAGAGAAAGAGATAGAGAGAAAGACAGAGAAAAAGAGAAAAAGAAAGAGAGAGAAAGAGAGAGAGCGAAATAGACAAAAAGACAGAGAAAGAGACAGAGAGACAGAAAGAGACAGGGAGACACGGAGAGAGAGAAAGAGAGAAAGAAAGAGACAGAGAAAGAGAAAGAGAAAGAGAAAGAGAGAGACAGGAAGAGACAGAGAGAGAAGAGAGAAAGACAGAGAGAAAGAAAGGGATAGAAAGAGAGAAGGACACAGAGGCAGAGAGAGACAAAGAGAGAGAGAGAGAAAGACAGAGAGAAAGAAAGAAAGGGAGAGAAAGTCAGAGAAAGACACAGAGAAAGAGACAGAGAGAGAGAAAGAGAGAAAGAGAAAGAGAGAAAGAGAAAGAGAGAAAGAGAGAGACAGGAAGAGACAGAGAGAGAAAGAGAGAAGAGAGAAAGAGAGAAAGAAAGGGAGAGAAAGAGAGAGAAATACACAGAGAAAGAGACAGAGAGAGAGAGAGAAAGAAAGGGAGAAAGAAAGGGAGAGAAAGAGAGAAAGAGAGAGAAAGACACAGAGAGAAAGAGAGAGAGAAAAAAGAGAGAGGGAGAAAGGGAGAAAGAAAGGGGGAAAGAAAAAGAGAGAAAGAATCAGAGAGAGAGAAAGGGAGAGAAAAAAAGAAAGAGAAAGAGACAGAGAAAGTGACACAGAGAGAGAGACAGAGAGAAAGAGAGAAAGAAAGGAAGGAAGAAAGAGAGAGAGAGAGAGAGAAAAAGAGAGACAAAGAGAAAGAGAGAGATCTCCCCCCCTCTTCTATTCTATGCCAACAGGCAAAATTAAGAATTTTTTTTCTGCAGCAATCGCAGCTGCCTCCCAGTGAGAATGGTCCTAGTTGCAGGTCTTCCCTGTGAACGCTACAAAGAGGGAAATGTTGAGAAATTAAATTTAAAGCATGGATATCTTTAGATTAAGGACGGCCCTTTACTTTAGGAGTAAAGATACAAAGCAAGATAACATCTTTATTTTATTTTCCTATAAAATATATGTAGATTGCTGGGATTTGCTCTTTATTACTCCAACTTTATTGCTTGGGTGTATTTACTATTTCCCCTGTGAAACGGATGCTGAGAAGCAGATAAAACTGGGGAAGTTTCCAAAGATTTCAATCATGGAAAGAGCCACCTGGCTGAACAGAAATATACACATATATGCATAAGGATTTACACAATATTATATTCCTCCCAAATTATTTCTCAACAGTGAGCTCCGCAGGGGGCTGAAATGTCAAGCCAGCAATCAGGGTGTAAGATGGAAGTTGTTACAGACCCTGTTTGGAAAATTTGTCCCTCCGTGCCTGCATTCTCCTAAGACTGGGCAGATAAAAAAAAAATCAAATAAGGATTTCATGTTAGAATTATCTAGTGCAAAACTTTGGTACATAATCCTTATCCTGTTGGAAGGAAGTCGTTAAAAGCGGGAGGGAGGGGCATAAAGAAAGAAAAGAGGGGAAAAAAGAGAAGAGAAGAGAAGGAGGAAACAGATGGAAGAATAAAATGATGGATGAGTGGGTGGATGGGAGGGAGGGAGGGAGGAGCAGAAAGAAAGAAGAGGAAGAGAAAAGAAAGGAGAGAAGATGGAAGGAAGGAAGAATATATATGAAAAGGAGGGAAGAAGAAAGAAAGGAAAGAGATATATGAAAAGGAGGGAGGAGAGAAAGAGGGAGGGAGGAAGGAAGGAAGGAAAGGAGGGAGGTAGGGACGAATGAAAAAAGGACAGAGTAGGAAGGTGGGAGTGAGGAAAGAAAAAAGGAAGGAAAGGGCTGAATGAAAGAAAAGAAAAGAGCAAAGGAGGAAAGAAAAGAAAAAGGGAAGGAAGGAGATATATGAAAAGGAGGGAGGGAGGAAGGAAAGAGAGGAAAAAGGAGAGAATAGGAAGGAAGGAGGGAAAGAAGAAAGGAAGGAAAGCGTTGAATGAAAGAAAAGAGCAAAGGAGGAAAGAAAAGAAAAGAAAAAGGAAGGAAAGAAGGGTGAGAAAGAAGGGAAAGACAGCAAGGGAGACAGAGAGAGAGAAGGGAAAGAAAGGAAGGAAGGAAGGAAGAGAAGGAAGGAAGGGTGAGAAAGAAGGGAAAGAAACAGCAAGGGAGACAGAGAGAGAGAAGGGAAAGAAAGAAAGAAAGAAAGGAAGGAAGGAAGGAAGGAAGGAAGGAAGGAAGGAAGGGTGGTCTCTGGAGTCTGCAGAGAGGGGCGGCATACAAATTTAATATTATTATTCCCCTCCCCACTCATTAATTGATTACATGCCATCAGGTTAGCGTTGACTCTTAATACAGAAAGATTTCCTCCAGCAGGACCTACCCCAGCTGACCTTCCAGATCTTCCAGTGGTGACCCCATCCCCAATGACTCCTCTTCTGCTGCTCATCAAAGCCACCTTCCAAGTGCTCTTCACATCATTAGTCCAAAGCAGCTTCAGCCTCAAGTGAGAATTTGGAGTTGATTAGTTCAACGAGCCACCAATTTGGGTGGATTTCTTGACCCTCCAAGGTCTCCTCCAACAGCAAACTTCCAAAATAAATAAATAAAACACCACTTCTCCTTATCCTGCTTCTTTAAGGCCCAACTTTCATGGCCGTGAAGGTCCGAGGGAAGACCATGAGCTGTACGACTGTGACCTTTGTGCTGTTGAGGTTGCCCTCTTGACATTTTTGATGCAATATCCAAGACCGCCTTTGGCCGCACGAATCCCAGCAACCGGTTAGGTCCCACAGAGTTGGCCTTCTCCGGGTCCCGTCAACAAAACAATGTCATCTGGCGGGACCCAGGGGAAGAGCCTTCTCTGTGGTGGCCCCAACCCTCTGGAATCAACTCCCCCCCAGAGATTAGGATTGCCCCCACCCTCCTTGCCTTTCGCAAACTCCTCAAAACCCACCTCTGCCATAAGGCATGGGGGAATTGATTCCCCTCGGCCGTTTCCCGTTTTACACAAGGTTTGTCTGAGATGTATGATTGTTTTTTATACATAGGATTTTAAGTTGCTTTTTTATTGTTGGATTTGTATCATGTTTTGTGTTGTGAGCCGCTCCAAGTCTCTGGAAAGGGGCGGCATACAAATCAAATAAATGAAATGAAATTTCCAGGCCCCTGGAAATTAGCTTGAGAAGAACTATTTAGCTCAGAAGGACTTGCTTGACCGCAGCTTTTTTTCAAGTGGATGGTTTGATCTGTCCACTATCCTATAGTCCAGTGATGGCGAAACTTTTAGGGCTAGCGTGCCAAAAGGGTGTGTGAGAGATCGACAGACAGACAGACAGACAGACAGACAGACAGACAGACAGACAGACAGACAAATAAATAGATGATAGAAAAATGGAGGGATAGGTAGAGGGATGAGGAGGGAGTAAGAGATCAATTGATTGATCAATAGATAGATAGATAGATAGATAGATAGATAGATAGATAGATAGATAGATAGATGGAAAAAAATGAAAGGCACAGATACAGATTCAAATACAAATACAGTGATTGTGACATGGACCTTGGAGTCCTACTGGACGATCCATTAAAAATGAGCCAGCCGTGTGCAGCAGCAGCCAAAAAAGCCAATACAATCCTTGGTTGTATTGACATAAAATCAAAGGTCTGTCTATCTTGTCTATCTAATTCCTTGTGTGTCCAATTACACTTGGTCAATAAAGAATTCTATTCTATTCTAATTCTATCTATCTATCTATATATCTATCTATCTATCTATCTATCTATCTATCTATCTATCTATCTATCTATCCATCCATCCATCCATCCATCCATCCATCCATCCATCATTTTCTATGTTATGATGATACCACTTCTGCTGATGTTTTCATTGGCTTATTGTCGTTTATCGCTTAATGTCGATGTCTTAATGATGAATTCGTGACTAAAGGCAGTGGGGGGTCCTTGCCAAATCTGGGAAGATACACATAGAATCGATAAAATGGAATATTAAAAAAATCCCCCATTCATCAATCCACCAGCTGTATAATCTATCCGAGGAAGGCGAAATAATCTATTTAATTACCAAAATACGAGAGACACAATGTGTGCCCCCAGGCTCTCCATATTGCCAAGTTGTCATTTTAATGTGACCGAAGAGGGGTGTTCTGACATAAACGGCCTTTTGTTTTAGTCAAAATTTGCATTTTAAACAAGTTTTGGCCTCGGTTCTGCGATGGAGCTTCGGACGTTCTTCTCCAAATTGAGGGCGAGCCCCGAGGCCGAGAAGTTTGGAGACCCTAAAATAAACATAGAAACATAGAAGATTGACGGCAGAAAAAGACCTCCTGGTCCATCTAGTCTGCCCTTATACTCTTTCCTGTATTTTATTTTAGGAGTGATATGTGTTTATCCCAGGCATGTTTAAATTCAGTGACTGTGGATTTACCAACCCCTGACTTACATGTACAGATTTCCAGATTTCTCTCAGACAAGGGACTTTTACCCCAAGGATTTTAGCCGAGAAATAACAGTTGGCTAGCACAAGGGTAGGCAAAGTTGGCTCTTCTATGACTTGTGGACTTCAACTCCCAGAATTCCTGAGCCAATCATGCCAGCTCAGGAATTCTGGGAATTGAAGTCCACATGTCATAGAAGAGCCAACTTTGTCTACCCCTGCAATAAACACCTGTGAATCAAAGGCTGATTATTTAACTTTCAGTAAATTTACCTGGTGCTTCCAGAGGCGGGGCCAGAAGCCAAAGGGGGCATAGCGAGGACCACAAGAGGGTGGGGCTTGATCATAGGGCGGGGGCCTTGCCTGCAGCCCAGCATGGTTCGAAAATTCTCCTTTTTATTTGTTATGGACCTGAAAATATCTCCTAACCACTTCGCGCCGGCGTTTTCCAAAACGGTGCACCGATTAAAAGAAAGGCGCCTCGCCAGAAAAGCCATCACAATAAAACAACGACTGGCCGCAACACTCAGACAATAAATAGGGATCGTGATAATGCAATGTCAAATAGCGGAGAGCAGTTTGGGAATAAATAAAACCATCGAAACCAACCAGCTTTTGCCCACCAAATGATAAAGCATATTTTAAAAGGATTTTAATTTGCTGAGCTATCTAGGCAGGGGGGGTTATTTAATCTTTCCCCCCTCTGCTGGTTTGGTTTTTAAACGTCACAGGGTGTTGGATCCAGCAAAGAAGGCTGTAGAGGTAGTCCTCGTTCTATGATCACTGTGGTGGAGCCCAGACGTTCCGTTGCTAACCGAGACCCTCTGCTGGTTTGGTTTTTAAACGTCACAGGGTGTTGGATCCAGCAAAGAAGGCTGTAGAGGTAGTCCTCGTTCTATGATCACTGTGGTGGAGCCCAGACGTTCCGTTGCTAACCGAGACAGCTGTTAAGCGAATGTCCTCTCATTCTTTTCAGAGAGTCCTTGACTTACAACAGTGTCAGTAAAAAGTTACAAGCAAGAAGATGATAGAAGGTGATAGAGCGGTGGAGTAAGAGAAGGAGGAGAAAGAGAGGTGGAGGAGAAGGAGGAGAGGAAGAAGGAGAAAGGGGCGGAGAAGGAGGAAGATGGGTGGTGGAGAAAGAGGAGGGGAAGAGGGTGGAGGAGAAGGAGGAGAGGAAGAAGAAGAAAGGAGACGGAGAAAGGGGTGGAGAAGGAGGAAGATGGGTGGTGGAGAAAGAGGAGGGGAAAGAGGGGTGGAGGAGAAGGAGGAGAGGAAGAAGGAGAAAGGAGAAGGAGAAAGGGATGGAGAAGGAGGAAGATGGGTGGTGGAGAAAGAGGAGGGGAAAGAGGGGTGGAGAGAAGGAGGAGAGGAAGAAGGAGAAAGAGAAGAGAAAGGGGTGGAGAAGGAGGAAGATGGGTGGTGGAGAAAGCAAGGAGGAGAAAGAGGGTGGAGGAGAAGGAGAGAGAAGAGAAGAAGGAGAAGGAGAAGAGGGGTGGAGAAGGAGGAAGATGGGTGGTGGAGAAAGAGGAGGGGAAGAGGGGTGGAGAGAGAAGGAGGAGAGGAAGAAGGAGAAAGGCAGAAGGAGGAGATGGGATGGAGAAGGAGAAGAGGGAGTGGTGGAGAGAGAAGGAGGAGAAGAAGGAGAGGAGAAGGGATGAGAAGGAGGAAGGATGGGGAGAAAGGAAGGAGAGGAGAAAGAAGGGAGGAGAAAGGAGAAGGAGGAAGGGGTGGAGAAGGAGGAAGATGGGTGGTGGAGAAAGAGGAGGGGAAAGAGAGGTGAAGAAGGAGAAGGATAAAGGGGAGGGGAAGAAGTGGAAGAGGAGTGGAGGATGAGGAGAAAGGGGTGGTGGAGGAAGAAGAGAATGAAGGAGGAAGAGGAGGAAAGGTAGATGAGAAAGAAGGATGGAGGAGGAGGAAGAGGAGCAGAAGAGACAGAGGGATGGAGGAGGAGGAGGAGTGGCAGAGGAGAAAAATGGATGATGGAGGAGGAGGAGGTGGAGGAGAAAGAAAAGGAGGAGGAAGAGACAGAGGGATGGAAGAATAGAAGGTGAAAGAGAGGCAGAGGAGGAGAAAAAGAAGAAGGAAAAAGAAGGATGTAGGAGGAGGAGGAAGAGGAGCAGAGGAGGATGAGACTGAGGGATGGAGGAGGAAGAGAAAGGAAAGGAGGAGGAGGAAGAGGAGCAGAGGAGGAGGAGACTGAGAGATGGAGGAGGAGGAGAAAGAAAAGGAGGAGGAGGAAGAGGAGGAGACAGAGGGATGGAAGAGGAGGAGGAGAAGAGAAGGAGAAGGAGAAAGGAAGAGGAGCAGAAGAAGAGGAGACATAGGGAAGGAGGAGAAAGAGAAGGAGGAACAGGACCAGAAGAGGAGGAGAGAGAGAGAGGGAGGAGGAGGAGTAAAAGAAGAAGGAGGAGGAGAAAGAGAACATGGGGGTGGGGAGAAATGGACAGATCCTAAGCCACACCACCACCACTACCACCAAATCCCCTAAATTTAATGCATGGCCTTCTAACAACCCACAACATCCCCTCAGCTGAGTTTCTCCCAGGTGATTTCAATAGCAGAATCTTCTCAAACTCCTTCCTGGGAAGATTGCCACCCTCCCCTCCCCCTCTGAAATTCATCAGGTCACCCTGGGGAGGGTCCTTTGAAAGACCCCCCTCCCCATCCCAGATTCTGCTCCCCCCACCCGCCCTTCTCCCGGTCTGACTCCGGCCCTCAATCCCCCGTCCTCTGGTGATTTCATCGGGCGCAATCAAAAGGCAGCCAAGGAGGCCTAATCAAAACCTGGTTTGTTTGAGGGGGGGTTGATTGTGATTGTGGGATGATTGCAAGGAGGTTCTCCCTGGGACTGGGGGGGGGGGGTGAGATCCAAGGGCAGAACTTAGAGGAGGAGGAGGAAGAGGAGGAGGAGGAGGAGGAAGGTCAAAGGGATTTTGATTTTTTTTCAAAAATTTTTTGCAGGATTTTGACCTTGGGATGCTGTTGTGATGGGGCGGCAGTGGGGGTGTTGTAAAGTCCTCCTCCTCCTCTTCTCTACATTTCTCCTTCTCCAACTCCTCCTCTTTCCCCTTCTCTCTTTTCCTTCATCTCCTCTTCCATCTCCATCCTCATCTTCATTTTCTCCTCCTTTTCCATCTCTTCCTTCATATCCTTCTCCTCCTCCTCTTTCTCCATCTCCTCTTTGTGGTCCTCCTCTTCCTCTATTCCTCTATTCCTCCTGCCAACATTTCTCCTCCTCCTCCTCCTCCATCTCCAACTCCTCTTCTTTTCCTCCTCCTCCTCTTCCATCTCCTCCTCTTCATTTTCTCCTCCTCCTCCTCCGTCTCTTCCTCTTCATTTTCTCCATTCCCATCTCCTCCTTCACATCCTTCTCCTCCTCCTCTTTCTCCATCTCCTGTTTGTGGTCCTCCTCTTCCTTCATTCCTCCTCCTCCCTACATTTCTCCTTCTCCAACTCCTCCTCTTTCCCCTTCTCTCTTTTCCTTCATCTCCTCTTCCATCTCTATCCTCATCTTCATTTTCTCCTCCTTTTCCATCTCTTCCTTCACATCCTTCTCCTCCTCCTCTTTTTCCATCTCCTCTTTGTGGTCCTCCTCTTCATCTATTCCTCCTCCCAACATTTCTCCTCCTCCTCCATCATCTCCAACTCCTCTTCTTTTCCTCCTCCTCCTCTTCCATCTCCTCCTCTTCATTTTCTCCTCCTCCTCCTCCGTCTCTTCCTCTTCATTTTCTCCATTCCCATCTCCTCCTTCACATCCTTCTCCTCCTCCTCTTTCTCCATCTCCTCTTTGTGGTCCTCCTCTTCCTTCATTCCTCCTCCTCCCTACATTTCTCCTTCTCCAACTCCTCCTCTTTCCCCTTCTCTCTTTTCCTTCATCTCCTCTTCCATCTCCATCCTCATCTTCATTTTCTCCTCCTTTTCCATCTCTTCCTTCACATCCTTCTCCTCCTCCTCTTTTTCCATCTCCTGTTTGTGGTCCTCCTCTTCCTTCATTCCTCCTCCTCCCTACATTTCTCCTTCTCCAACTCCTCCTCTTTCCCCTTCTCTCTTTTCCTTCATCTCCTCTTCCATCTCTATCCTCATCTTCATTTTCTCCTCCTTTTCCATCTCTTCCTTCACATCCTTCTCCTCCTCCTCTTTCTCCATCTCCTGTTTGTGGTCCTCCTCTTCCTTCATTCCTCCTCCTCCCTACATTTCTCCTTCTCCAACTCCTCCTCTTTCCCCTTCTCTCTTTTCCTTCATCTCCTCTTCCATCTCCATCCTCATCTTCATTTTCTCCTCCTTTTCCATCTCTTCCTTCACATCCTTCTCCTCCTCCTCTTTCTCCATCTCCTGTTTGTGGTCCTCCTCTTCCTTCATTCCTCCTCCTCCCTACATTTCTCCTTCTCCAACTCCTCCTCTTTCCCCTTCTCTCTTTTCCTTCATCTCCTCTTCCATCTCCATCCTCATCTTCATTTTCTCCTCCTTTTCCATCTCTTCCTTCACATCCTTCTCCTCCTCCTCTTTCTCCATCTCCTGTTTGTGGTCCTCCTCTTCCTTCATTCCTCCTCCTCCCTACATTTCTCCTTCTCCAACTCCTCCTCTTTCCCCTTCTCTCTTTTCCTTCATCTCCTCTTCCATCTCTATCCTCATCTTCATTTTCTCCTCCTTTTCCATCTCTTCCTTCACATCCTTCTCCTCCTCCTCTTTTTCCATCTCCTCTTTGTGGTCCTCCTCTTCATCTATTCCTCCTCCCAACATTTCTCCTCCTCCTCCATCATCTCCAACTCCTCTTCTTTTCCTCCTCCTCCTCTTCCATCTCCTCCTCTTCATTTTCTCCTCCTCCTCCTCCGTCTCTTCCTCTTCATTTTCTCCATTCCCATCTCCTCCTTCACATCCTTCTCCTCCTCCTCTTTCTCCATCTCCTCTTTGTGGTCCTCCTCTTCCTTCATTCCTCCTCCTCCCTACATTTCTCCTTCTCCAACTCCTCCTCTTTCCCCTTCTCTCTTTTCCTTCATCTCCTCTTCCATCTCCATCCTCATCTTCATTTTCTCCTCCTTTTCCATCTCCTCCTCCTCCATCTCTTCCTCCCCCCACCCATCACCAAATCCTTTCCTTCCCAAAAAGAGTCAAGAAAACAATTTCTCGATTCAACAGTTTCTTGGAAAAAATAAGGCAGGCGGAATTTCTTCTCCCCCCTTGCTAAGACCGATCGTTGAGTTGGCTAACTGTCCCAGGGGGAAAAAAGTCCACCTCTTTCCCAGGGCCTCTGAGGGCATCGGCTATTAGCCACCAATGACAAGGGAAGTCATTTGCAATATTCCACTAACGAAAACTAATGGCTAATTATTCCCACTTACTGTTTACCCGGGAATGATTTAAATACACTTTAAAGGCTGGGTTTCCCCGTCCTTTAATGCTTCCACATCCCTGCTACTACATCCATCCTCCCGTAATTATCTCATTGCTCCATCGCTGCCATGCTGCTCAGGGTGTCTGTCTGGCACATGGGGGAGAGAGAGAGACATCTAATTGGGCTCATGCACAGACAGAAAAAATAAAAAATAAAAAAAAGAGTGCCAACTTTGTGCGATTGGCTGGGAAGGGAGCAAAGCCGGCATGATGGCATTCATCCGTTGTGGCTTCCTGAAACTCAAACGGGAAAATGGAGGGTGGTTTTTACTGCAGCGTTCGTCAGATGCTGGGACTTTAAGATGGGTGGACTTCAACTCCCAGAATTCCCTGAAATGCATGTTTTTTTTAAATTTTAATTGAATACTTAGTAGTTTTTTTATTTATTTTATTTTATTTTATTGAAAAAAAATTATTGATTTAAAATATATATATACACATTTACAAAACATAACAAAAAAGAAGATAAACAAAAAATAAAACAAAACAAAACACATTCAGACAAAAATAATGATAATTATAATCATAACATTAATTAATTACTTATTTAAATACAATAAACAATATTAACTATGGCATTAAACAAACAATATAATATATATCATTTAAATTCTCTTGTGAGGAGGAAAGTCATAAACCATCTTCTCTGATATCAAATTATTTTCTGGTGAAATATGCAATCGGTATCTACTGTTATTTCTTTTGGTTATCAATATCTTTTTTTAATGTTTTTATTTTCTTGGCCGCTTTCATACACTCTTACTTAATTAATTTAATTCCATACAAATTTTATTCTAAAAATTGCTGTATATATATCATATTAGATCTATTATATCAAAAAAGGGGGGAAAAGGTATTGCTGTTGTAGTATTTTAATTTGAGTTTTTATTTCTTCTTTTAAACCAATCATAAAAGTACTTCCATGTTTTATAGTAATCGGAGTATAGTTTTTTTATTTTTATTATTTTTTAAAATAAGCTTTTATTCACAAATAGAAAAACAATACAATTCAAAAAGAATAGTATATGACTATTGCAAACATGTAAAGATGGACAGAGAGAAAAAAAAGAGAGAAAAGAAGATAGAATAAAAAGAAAATAGAAAAAGAAAGGAAAATGATTACATTGTACATCATTTCCATTTTGTTTGCATGTTTCATGATGGGTGAACCAATCCCAGAATTCCCCAGCCCGCATGCACCATAACACCCAGAATCCTCCAAAATGCATGCTTTAAGATGGGTGGACTTCCCCTCCCAGAAGTCCCCAGCCAGGAGGGTTTACGATGGGTGGACTTCAACTCCCAGAATTCCTTCAAATGCATTATTTCATAATGGGTGAACTGTAACTCCCAGAATCCCCCAAAATACGCCAAAATGGGTGGACTTCCATTCTCAGAATTCCCCAGCCAGCATGCTTTAAGAAGAGTGGACTTCAATTCCCCGAATTCCCCAGATAGCATGCTTTAAGAGGAGTGGACTTCAACTCCCAGAATTCCCCAGCCAGTGTGCTTTAAGAAGAGTGGACCTCTACTCCCAGAATTCCACAGACAGCATGCTTTAAGAGGAGTGGACTTCAAGCAGTGTTCCCTCTAATTTTTTTGGGGGGTGGGCAGAAAAGTATAGTGTCTGAGCGGCAGTCCCTTCGGGACTGGGCAGCACAGAAATATTAAATAAATAAATAAATAAATAAATAAATAAATAAATAAATAAATAAATAAATAAATAAATAAATAAATAAATAAATAAATAAATAAATAAATAAATAAATAAATAAATAAATAAATAAATAAATAAACAAACAAACAAACAAATAAATAAACAAACAAACAAACAAACAAACAAACAAACAACCCACCCTGTTTTGCCTCAGAGAATTTCAAAATAAAATACTGTACTATGTGTCTATAACAGTGAGCTCATAATAGGGCAACTCTATCAATATCAAAATGCCACTTAAATAGTTGAGCTAGTTTCAAAGTAGATTTTGATTTTCTATCTCTCTTCCTTACTCCCATTCTTTTTCTTTCTCTTTTCCTTCCTCTCTTTTTTCTATCTGTTTCTCTCTCTTCCTCTCTTCTTCTCTCTCTCCTTCCCTCTCACTCTTTCCCTCTCGGCTTCTGGGCAGGTTTGGAAAACTCTGAGTTGATGATGATTTTTAAGTGAGCGATTGCTCACTGCTCAGCTTAGAGGGAACTATGACTTCAAGTCCTTCACCTAGGCATAAAAAACCCTGGACACACATACAACCTGGGAGAAACCCCTCTTAGCAGTAGCGACTGCGAAAGAGACCTCAGAGTCTTGGTGGACAATCAACTAAACATGAGCCAACAATGTGCAGCAGCAGCTAAAAAAGCCAACACAATCCTAAGCTGCATCAACAGGGGAATATACTCCAAGACCAGGGAAGTCTTAATACCACTCTACTACACCCTGGTCCGACCACACCTGGAGTACTGTATTCAGTTCTGGTCACCACACTTCAAAAGAGACATTGAAACGCTGGAGAAGGTTCAAAAAGAGCAACCAAGATGATTAAGGGACTGGAAACCAAGACTTACGAAGAGAGACTGCGGGAACTGGGCATGGATAGCCTAGAGAAAAGGAGGGCCAGAGCGGACATGATAGCAGTCTACAAGTCTACGAGGGGATGTCACAGAGAGGAGGGGGTCACTATATTCTCCAGGGCACCAGAGGGCTGGACGAGGAGCAACGGCTGGAAGCTGACCAAGGAGAGATTCAACATGGAGATAAGGAGGAACTTCCTGACAGTCAGAGTGATCAACCAATAGAACAACCTACCGATGGACGTTGTGAACTCCAACACTCTGGACATTTTTAAGAGAAGATTGAACTGCCACTTGACTGGTGTACTATAGGGTTTCTGCTTGGGCAGGGGGTTGAACTTGATGGCCTTCATGGTCCCTTTCAACTCTAACAATAAATAATAAATAAATAAATAAAATAAACTCCCAGAATTCCCCAGCCAGCATGCTTTACAAAAACCCTCTGGATTTATTTCTTTCAAAACCCCCATTGGATCATTCCACCATTGGGACACATACCACTTGGTGATCAAAACCAGAGCTTGGGTATCATTCCTTGTTTGGAAAACGGAAACGTCCATTCTCAAAAGTTTGGGGGAGCCAGCCGATAATTGGACAGGCCTTGTTTAATGTTAATTAAAGCAACCAGAAAATCAAACTTCATTAGAAGGTCAGCTGGTTGGAGACAAACAAGAAAGTTCTGCTAAGCCAATTCTCATTTGGCTCCATGCAAGAGGGCGGGGCTACAGTTGACACATGGGCGGAGTCAGACGATTAATCCATCCATCCATCCATGAGTTGAGTTACTACGTAGGCTTTTAAGTGATTGGCAGCCTTAGCGGGCTAACCAGACCACAAGGTGGATGCCAAACACAGAGTCATTGAAATGATCAATATATTTACAGTGATGTGGTTCTAGGATCGCATTTGACAGCTTGATATATACATCCAGTAAAAAGGGTGTGGCTACCTGACAAAGGCAAATAAGCCCGAAATAGATCTATAGTGGTCTCACTTCCTTTTCATTATCAGCAAAAATATGTTACACACACATACACACACACATACACACCACATATATATTTCTATGTTTCTATATACATACAGTATATTTATTTATTTATTTATTTATTTATTTGTTTGTTTGTTTGTTTGTTTGTTTGATTGTTTATTTGTTTGATTGATTTGTATGCCGCCCCTCTCCGTAGACTCGGGACGGCTCACAACAATAACAAAGACAATGTAAGAACAAATCTAATAATTTAAAAAACACTAAAACCCCCATTATTAAAAGAAAACATACACACAAACATACCATATATAAACTGTATAGGCCCGGGGGAGATGTCTCAGTTCCCCCATGCCTGACGGCAGAGATGGGTCTTAAGAACTTTACAAAAGGCAAGGAGGGTGGGGGCAGTTCTAATCTCGGGGGGGGGGGAGCTGATTCCAGAGGGTCAGGGCCGCCACAGAGAAGGCTCTTCTCCTGGGTCCCGCCAAATGACATTGTTTAGTCGACCGGACCCGGAGAAGGCCAACCCTGTGGGACCTAACCGGTCGCTGGGATTCGTGCGGCAGAAGGGGGTCCCGGAGATAGTCTGGTCCGATGCCATGAAGGGCTTTATTGGTCATAACCAACACTTTGAATTGTGACCGGAAATTGATCGGCAACCAATGCAGATTGCGGAGTGTTGGTGTAACATACTGCTCAAAAAAATAAAGGGAACACTCCAAGAACACATGCTAGATTTGAATGAATGAATGAAATATTCTCATTCAATACTTTGTTCTTTAATTAACATTAAACAAGGCCCGTCCAATTATCGCCTGGCTCCCCCAAACTTTTGAGGATGGAAGATTTGCTGGACATTTCCGTTTGTTCTGTACAAAGTTGAATGTGCACAACAGCATGTGAAATTGATTGCAATTGTCAATCAGTGTTGCTTCCTAAGTGGACAATTTGATTTCACAGAAGTTTGATTTACTTGGAATTATAGTGTGTTGTTTAAATGTTCCTTTTATTTTAGCCAATCGTGTTCCCACTTAAGCCAAATTGGAGACGTTTCCTTTTCTTAAATTAATGTTGGCATCATCCATCTCTGCTTTGCCCTCTTTTTTAATTTTATTTTTGGGGGGGGAAGCTGGAATCGGAAGAACCTCTAGAGCCAAAGTGATGATTGACAGATAGACAAATGGAAGGCTTCGATGTAGATGGTCAATGTGGAACTCTAGATATCGAAGATC
The DNA here is from genome assembly GCF_031021105.1 of Erythrolamprus reginae. Classification (NCBI taxonomy): domain Eukaryota; kingdom Metazoa; phylum Chordata; class Lepidosauria; order Squamata; family Dipsadidae; genus Erythrolamprus; species Erythrolamprus reginae. The sequence goes on along the minus strand of NC_091950.1, from coordinate 10,054,423 downwards.
CGGTCAAAGAAACAAGGGGGGAAGAAATGAGCTGTTTAAATTAATATTTCTGCCGGAAATCTAAACAACAGCCATTATTGGTTTGAGTGGCAGCTAAACCATACAATGAGCAACTGAGAATAGAATAGAATAGAATAACAGTGTTGGAAGGGAACTTGGAGGTCTTCTAGTCCAACCCCCTGCTTAGGCAGCAAACCCTACAACTCTTCAGACAAATTTTGCCAGACCCATCCTTGAATACAGTTCATCTGTCTGGAACCCATACCATATCTTGGACATCAACACCCTTGAAAATGTCCAAAGATATTTCACCAGAAGAGCCCTTCACTCCTCCACTCGAAACAGAATACCCTACGAAAGCAGACTATCAATCCTTGGTCTGGAAAGCTTAGAACTATGATGCCTAAAACACGATCCAAGTATTGCCCACAAGATCATATGCTGCAACGTTCTACCTGTCAATGACTACTTCAGCTTCAACCGCAACAACACAAGAGCACGCAACAGATTCAAACTTAATATTAACCGCTCCAAACTTGACTGTAAAAAATATGACTTCAGCAACCGAGTTGTCGAAGCGTGGAACTCATTACCTGACTCAGTAGTGTCAACCCCTAACCCCCAACATTTCTCCCTTAGACTATCCACAATTGACCTCTCCAGGTTCCTTAGACAAGGTCAGTAAGGGGCGTGCATAAGTGCACCAGTGTGCCTTCTGTCCCCTGTCCAATTGTCTCTCCTTATCTCATTTATCTTTTCTTCCTTTCAAATTTGTTCACCTATACTTTTATATCTTTTCTTCTATTCTTTTCTTCATTTATATTACTGCATGTCTATTCTATTCATAGAAACATAGAAACATAGAAGATTGACGGCAGAAAAAGACCTCATGGTCCATCTAGTCTGCCCTTAAACTATTTACTGTATTTTATCTTAGGATGGATCTATGTTTATCCCAGGCATGTTTAAACTCAGTGACTGTGGATTGACCAACCACGTCTGCTGGAAGTTTGTTCCAAGCATCTACTCCTCTTTCAGTCAAATAATATTTTCTCATGTTGCTTCTGATCTTTCCCCCAACTAACTTCAGATTGTGTCCCCTTGTTCTTGCGTTCACTTTCCTATTAAAAACACTTCCCACCTGAACCTTATTTAACCCTTTAACATATTTAAATGTTTCGATCATGTCCCCCTTTTTCTTCTGTCCTCCAGACTATACAGATTGAGTTCATTAAGTCTTTCCTGATACGTTTTATGCTTAAGACCTTCCACCATTCTTGTCTTTGGACCCGTTCAATTTTGTCAATATCTTTTTGTAGGTGAGGTCTCCAGAACTGAACATTATACTTCAATGTGTATTATGTATTGGACTAAGTAAATAAATAAAATAAATAAAAAATAAATAGTCTTCCAACATCTTCTTAAAAACTTCCAGTGTTGGAGCATTCACAACGTCTGGAGGCAAGCTGTTCCACTGGTTAATTGATCTAACTGTCAGGAACTTTCTCTTTAGTTCCAAGATGCTTCTCTACTTGATTAGTTTATTAGGATTAGGACCATGCAGGTTAATGACCAGCGTTAAAATAGAGTCCAGAAACTGATTGGCATTTGTCCTGGTTGCCTGCGTTACATTCTTGGGGTGGGGGAGCAAATATCCTTCTCCCACCTTCCCCCCCCCCTACTCTTGCTTTCTAATCAGGTTCCTGCGTTAACCATGCTTGAAAGATCTTCCACAATGGACGGTCCTTCTTGGGCCAAATCTGTCCCGGCTATTTTTTCCTCTCTCTCGCTGGCCAGACACTTGTAGCTTTTGGGGGCCTGGGAAAAAAAAACAGATGTCCAAAAGGAGGTTTGAAGAAGGAGGTTCTGGGGATGCCAAAATCTGTGTGTGTGTGTGTCTCTCTCTCTTTCTCTCTGAGAGAAAGAGAAGAGGGTCCAAATGGCAAGGACGCTTTGAATTATTTATTAGAGTTGGAAGGGACCTTGTAGGTCATCTAGTCCAACCCCCCACTCAACAGGAGCACGTACAGCATTTCAGACAAAGGGCATCCCAACCTCCTCTTGAAAGTCTCAAGTGTTGGAGCTCTCATAACCTCCACAGGCAAGTGGTTCCCCTGGTTGACCACTCTCACCACCAGCGAAGTTTTTCCTTATTTCCAGGTTGAATCTCTCCTTGGTCATCTTCCATCTACAGCATTTCAGACTTCAGCATCAGGAAAGACTTAATGAACTCAATCTGTATAGTTTGGAGGACAGAAGGAAAAGGGGGGGACATGATCGAAACATTTAAATATGTTAAAGGGTTAAATAAGGTCCAGGAGGGAAGTGTTTTTAATAGGAAAGTGAACACAAGAACAAGGGGACACCATCTGAAGTTAGTTGGGGGAAAGATCAAAAGCCACGTGAGAAAATATTTTTTGACTGAAAGAGTCGTAGATGCTTGGAAAAAACTTCCAGCAGACGTGGTTAGTAAATCCACAGTGACTAAATTTAAACATGCCTGGGATAAACATAGATCCATCCTAGGATAAAATACAGGAAATAGTATAAGGGCAGACTAGATGGACCAGGAGGTCTTTTTCTGCGGTCAGTCTTCTATGTTTCTATGTTTCTATCTGTTATTCCTTGTTTGGCTTTCTGATACTTTGAGAAACAGCCTGACCTCCCCCCTTCTCTGTGGTAACCCCTCAAGGATTGGAACACTGCTATCATGTCTCCCCTGATCCTTCTCCTCACCAGACTGACCATTCATTCATTCATTATTCTGCACTTTCTCCAGTGTTTCAATGTCTTTTTTATAGTGTGGTGACCAAAACTGGATGCAGTAGATATAAGATCATTCTAGTAAGGAAGGAAAGACGGAATAATAATAATAATAATAATAATAATAATAATAATAATAATAATAACAACAACAACAACAACAACAACATCAACAATAACATTTCCCCCACATTATGCATAACGGGGCAAAGAACCCCAATTATACCTACCAACTGATGGGGACCAAGCTTTCTGAGACAAGCCAAGAAAGGGATCTTGGGGTTTTAGTGGACAGCTCAATGAAGATCTCAACCCAGTGTGCAGCAGCAGTAAAAATAAAAAAGCAAATTCCATGCTTGGCATGATTAGGAAGAGAATTGAAAATAAGTCAGTAAGTGTTGTGTTGCCTCTGTACAAATCGATGGTGAAACCACACTTGGAGTCCTGTGTACAGTTCTGGTCACTGCACCTCAAGAAGGATATAATGGAACTGGAAAAGGTGCAAAAAAGGGCAACAAGAATGATCAAGGAAATGGAGCCCCTCCCTTATGAAACCAGGTTGCAACGCCTTGGTCTCTTCAGCCTTGAAAGACGGCGTTGAAGGGGTGACTTGATCGAAGTGTATAAAATCATGCATGAGATAGAAAAGGTGGATAGAGAACAATTATTTTCTCTATCACACAATATTAGGATAAGGGGGCCCTCCCTAAAGCTCATAGGTAAGAAAGCGAGGACAAATAAAGGGAAATATTTCTTCACCCAGAGGGTCCTTGGTTTATGGAATTCACTTCCAGAAGAGATCGTGACAGCTGTCAGCCTGGAGAGCTTCAGGGCAGGATGAGACAGATTCGTGGATGCCAAGTGTATTGGTAGTTATTGAAACCGATGTCCATGTGCCGCCTCTGTGTTGGTTGAGGCAGGCAGGATTCCCTTGAGTACCATTTCTTGTGGGTCAAGGGAAAGGGAGGGTCTTGCCTTCTCTTTCTGCTCAAGATCCCCATGGACAATTGGTGGGCCACTGCGTGACACAGAATGCTGGACTCAATGGGCTTTGGCCCGATTCTGCATGGCTCTTCCTATGTTTTCATGTTCTTAAAACTCTTTTGAATTCTGTGTTTGTTTGTTTTTTTGGCTCATCCTCCAAGACTTGGGGATTTGCATATTTCTGTGTCCCCCCCCCTCAATATTTGCATCTGAATACATCATTAATTTTCCCCAGAAAGTCACACTCATCCTCCCGTCATATTTGCCTTGCCGTAAAACGGTCTTTGGAGACGCGATGATCATTCTCGCCAGGGAACGGGAGCGAGGGGAACGTTTCGACTTCAAAGGCTTTTTGGATCTTTGTTTGAACTTCTGATGATAAATATTCTGGGGAGGCAACATACACAGCTCCTGGTTTCCAGGGAACCCTTTGGCTGCAAGACGCACAGACGCACATTTTGGAAAAAACGCAGCAATTAACACTGTACTAAAACCACACACAAAGGGCCCAAGGTGAAAAAAATGTCCCTGGAGCCTCACAATCACTCAGATTGTAGTTGCACCAAAAGGCGGACAGGACTTTTTATTCGGTTGGAATAGAGCGGGAAGGGACACTTGGAGGTCTTCTAGTCCAACCCTCTCTGCTCCAGCAGGAGACCCACAACCATTGCAGACAAATGGCTGTCTGCTATAAACTTATTATTTTTTATAATTATTATTTATTAGATTTGTATGCCGCCCTTCTCCGTAGACTCGGGGTGGCTTACAGCAATGATGAAAACAATATATAATGACAAATCTAATAGTTAGAATCTAAAATAACAATAATAAATTTAAAAAGTCTAAAAAACAAGAAACCCCAATATATATATATAAAAAAACATACATACAGTCATATCATACACAAAGAACTACATAGGCAGGGGGAGATGTTTCAGTTCCCCCACGCCTGATGACAGAGGTGGGTTTTAAGGAGTTTACGAAAGGCAAGGAGGGTGGGGGCAGTTCTAATCTCTGGAAGGAGCTAATTCCAGAGGGTCGGAGCCGCCAAAGAGAAGGCTCTTCCTCTGGGTCCCGCCAAACTACATTGTTTAGTTGACGGGACCCGGAGGAGACCAACTCTCTGGGACCTAACCAGTTGCTGGGATTCGTGCGGCAGAAGACGGTCTCGTAGATACCCTGGAAACTTAAGAGTTTCCAGTGTAGAAAAACAAAGAGGGTTTTTTCTCTGTCTCTTTTTGTTTTTCTTCTCATCCAAGGGGCTTCTTCAGTTCTGGAAGTAAATGAGAGAGAGAAAGAGAAACAGAGGGACAGAGAGAGGGGGAAAAGATGGATGGATGGATGGATGATAGATAGATAGATAGATGTAATGGTAGACATGGAGGTAGACATAGGTAGGTAGGTGGATGGATGGAGAGAAAGAGAGATGATAGATAATAGATAATAGATAATAGATAGATAGATAGATAGATAGATAGATAGATAGATATATAGATGATAATAGATAGATAGTGAGTGACTGAGTGAGTGAGATAAAGAGATAGATAGATAGATAGTGAGATAGATAGATAGATGATAGATAGAGTGAGTGAGTGAGATAAAGAGATAGTGAGATAGATAGATAGATAGATAGATAGATAGATAGATAGATAGATGATAATAGATAGAGTGAGTGAGTGAGATAAAGAGATAGATAGTGAGATAGAGAGATAGTGAGATAGAGAGATAGATGATAATAGATAGAGTGAGTGAGTGAGATAAAGAGATAGATAGATAGTGAGATAGATAGATAGATAGAGAGAGAAAGATAGATAGATAGATAGATGATAATAGATAGAGTGAGTGAGTGAGATAAAGAGATAGATAGATAGATAGATAGATGATAATAGATAGAGTGAGTGAGTGAGATAAAGAGATAGTGAGATAGATAGATAGATGGATGGATGGATAGATAGATAGATAGATAGATAGATGATAATAGATAGAGTGAGTGAGTGAGATAAAGAGATAGATAGATAGATAGATAGATAGATAGATAGATAGATAGATGATAGATAGATAGATAGATAGATGATCATAGATAGAGTGAGTGAGATAAAGAGATAGTGAGATAGTGATATAGAGAGATAGAGAGATAGATAGATGGATGGATGGATAGATAGATAGATAGATAGATAGATAGATAGATAGATAGATAGATGATAGGTAGAGATATACAGAGAGACAGAGAAAGAGAGAGAGAGTGATAGATGATAGATAGATGGATGGGTGGATTTTTGGATGGAGAGAGAGAGAGAATAGAGAGAGAAAGAGAAACACAGATGAAAGAGAAACGATAGCTAGAGAGAGATACAAATGAGAGAGAAAGAGACATAGAGGAGAGAAAGGTGATGGATAGATGGAGCCCCAAAATTATGATATTTATTGAGACATTTGTTAAGTGAGCTTTACCTTTCTTGTCAGTATTGTTAAGTGGATCACCGCAGTTGATCAATTTGTCCAATGATTAAATCTGGACGTGAACCACACTCCCCCATTGACTTTCCTGGTCAGATGGTTGCAAAAAATGAGCAGCAACAATTGATCGTCAGTATGAACTAGCGACCCAGTGGCCCCTCAGCTTTGATCGCACGATCCTGCAGATCGTGTGTTTCACATGTGTAAAGAACGGTCTTTAAGTCCTTTCTCTTAGTGCCATTGTAACTTTGAACTGGTCACTAAACAAACTCTTGAGGACTAGTGAGCTGGGGTGGCGCAGCACTGCAGGCTACTTCAGCTGTAGTTCAGCAGTTCAAATCTCACCACCGGCTCAAGGTTGACTCAGCCTTCCATCCTTTCGAGATGGGTCAAATGAGGACCTAGATTATTGGGGGCAATATGCTTACTCCCTGTTAACCGCTTAGAGTGGGCTGTAAAAGCACCGTGAAGTGGTATATAAGTCTAAATGCTATTGCTAGTGTCTTTTGAAAGCAATAAAGGTGGGATTAAAAAAAACAGAATAATAAAATCTTTATATTTCGTTGGACTTGCTGAGAGATTGGAAAGGTGGGGTGCAGATAAGATTTTTTTTAATTGATTGATTGATTTTGTCCAATACACAATGAGGGTTTTAGTGGGTATACACATAGTAAAATACATGATACATAGAAACATAGAAGACTGACGGCAGAAAAAGACCTCATGGTCCATCTAGTCTGCCCTTATACTATTTTCTGTATTTTATCTTAGGATGGATAGATGTTTATCCCAGGCATGTTTAAATTCAGTTACTGTGGATTTATCAACCACATCTGCTGGAAGTTTGTTCCAAGGATCTACTACTCTTTCAGTAAAATAATATTTTCTCATGTTACTTTTGATCTTTCCCCCAACTAACTTCAGATTGTGTCCCCTTGTTCTTGTGTTCACTTTCCTATTAAAAACACTTCCCTCCTGAACCCTATTTAACCCTTTAACATATTTAAATGTTTCGATCATGTCCCCCCTTTTCCTTCTGTCCTCCAGACTATACAGATTGATGAAGGTTATAGAGGAGATACTCATAGTAAAATATATCTAAGAAGGAATATAAGAGAAGATATAGGAATAGAACATATCAATGAAAGAATAGAAGAAGAGATATAGGAATAGAAGAAAGGTATAGGGGATATAGGAGAGCAATAGGACAGGGGACGGAAGGCACTCTAGTGCACTTGTACTCGCCCCATACTGACCTCTTAGTATCTGGATAGGTCAACCATAGATAATCTAAGGGTAAAGTGTTGGGGGTTTGGGGATGACACTATGGAGTCCGGTAATGAGTTCCACGCTTCGACAACTCGGTTACTGAAGTCATATTTTTTACAGTCAAGTTTGGAGCGGTTAATATTAAGTTTAAATCTGTTGTGTGCTCTTGTGTTGTTGTGGTTGAAGCTGAAGTTGTCACCGACAGGCAGGACGTTGCAGCATATGATCTTGTGGGTAATACCTAGATCTTGTTTAAGGCGTCTTAGTTCTAAACTTTCTAGGCCCAGGATTGAAAGTCTAGTCTCGTAGGATATTCTGTTTCGGGTGGAGGAGTGAAGGGCTCTTCTGGTGAAGTATCTTTGGACATTTTCAAGAGTGTTAACGTCTGAGTTGCGATATGGGTTCCAAACTGATGAGCAAGGCCCTGATCCGCGGCCTGATTAAATCCCCCTCCCATGCCCCCTCCCATATTTCCAACAAGAATTTATTCCCCAAAGATGGAGATTTATCACTCCCCGGTGGCCTTTGCTTTTTCTGTTCAAATCCAGTGGGAAAATCTCTGGTATGTTTGATCCAGGCAGGTAGCAGCTTCCCGTGACAATCAACCACCCCCTCCCCTCCTCACTTTTCCAGCAGAACCCCTCCCCCCCTTATTTTCAGTGGCTTTAAAAGATTTATGGGGAGGGGGGTCTGGTGACAGGCCGAAGACGTGTGCCAAGGGATGGGGGTGTCTGCTGGCGAGATTTCCTTTTGATGGGAAAATAAATTATTCACCAGGAGGAGAAAGCAAGGCAGGGAACAGGGCAAAATGACCCGCAGGAAGGAAAGGGAGGGTTGGGTGGGTGACCTTGGGGAAGGGCAGAGACGGGGGAGGGCATCTTCCATAATTTTTAAAAGGGGGGAGTTTGCAAAAAAAACCTGAGGATGTGTTGTGAGAGGATGGCCAGGGAATTAACAATAACAATAACAACAGAATCGGAAGGGACCTTGGAGGTCCTCTAGTCCAACCCCCTGCTTACGTAGGAAACCCTACACTACTTCAGACAGATGGTTATCCAACATCTGCTTAAAAACATCTCCTGTTGGGGCATTGACAGCTTATGTTGGGGCATTGACGATCGCGAGAGCCATCGTGGGGCTTCCCAGATTCGCCCACGTATCTACAACACTCCGTGGCCTGCATTGGCTGCCGATCAGTTTCTGGTCACAATTCAAAGTGTTGGTTATGACCTTTAAAGCCCTACATGGCATTGGACCAGAGTACCTCCGGAACCGCCTGCTACCGCATGAATCCCAGCGGCTGATAAGGTCCCACAGAGTTGGCCTTCTCCAGGTCCCGTCGACTAAACAATGTCGTCTGGCGGGCCCCAGGGGAAGAGCCTTCTCTGTGGCGGCCCCGGCCCTCTGGAATCAACTCCCCCCGGAGATTAGAACTGCTCCCACCCTCCTTGTCTTCCGTAAACTACTTAAGACCCACCTATACCGCCAGGCATGGTGGATTTGAGACATCTTTCCCCTGGCTTATTATAATTTATGTTTGGTATGTATGTGCTGTTTGGTTTTTAATTATGATAGGGGTTTTAGTTTTTTTTAATATTAGATTTGTGCCATTATAATATTGTTTTTATCGTTGTTGTGAGCTGCCCTGAGTCTTCGGAGAGGGGCGGCATACAAATCTAATAAATTATTATTATTATTATTATTATTATTATTATTATTATTATTATTATTATTCAATGGTTGCATAGCTGGAGGTATAACAAGCAGGAAGGGGGAGATTGTGATCCCGCTGTATAGATTGCTGGTGAGACCACATTTGAGACCACAAGGAGCCGGGGTGGCGCAGCAGGTAGAGTGCTGTACTGCAGGCCACTGAAGCTGACTGTTGATCTGTAGATCAGTGGTTCAAATCTCATCACCGGCTCAAGGTTGACTCAGCCTTCCATCCTTCCGAGGTGGGTAAAACGAGGACCCGGATTGTGGGGGCAATAGGCTGGCTCTGTTAAAAAGTGCTATTGCTAACATGTTGTGAACCGCCCTGAGTCTGAGGAGAAGGGCGGCATAAAAATTGAATAAATAAATAAATAAATAAATAATAAATAAGGAGAAATTTCCTGACAGTGAGAACAGTTAATCTATGGAACAGCTTCCAACACTGGAAGTTTTCAAGAGGATGTTGGATAACCATCTGTCTGAAGTAGTGTAGGGTTTCCTGCCTAAGCATGGGGTTGGACTACAAGACCTTCCAACTCTGTTGTTGTTATTGTTGTTGTTGTATAGTCTTGGACTTTAAGAGAGCTAATTTCAATAAATTTAGAGAAAACTTAGGAAAGATTCCGTGGATGGAAATCCTCAAGGGGAAAACAACTCAAGAAGCTTGGGAAATTTTTGAAAAAAATGAGATTATAAAAGCGTAGTTCTACAAGGCCTGGGAGAAATGGTTCAGAGGGTTATCTAACTTTAAAGACGATAAAACAAAAACCAATTAAAATCTCTTAATATAAATTAAAATAAAGATATCCACAATAGAAATTTGGACCAAAATCAATACAATCCCTGTCTGAGTTCAATCCACTTGATAATTATTAGGAACTTACTAATATCACAACCTACAATTACTTCTCACCAACAAAAATAACAAATATAATCAAACTAATCCAAATCACAATCCAAATGCCTGCTAGTTTGCAGGTACCACCCCATCTCTCTTTTTTTCTTTCTTCCCTCTTTCTTCTTCTTTTCTTTCCTCCCTCTTTCCTTTTCTATCCCACTTCCAATCACCTTGTGAGCCGCCCCGAGTCTTCGGAGAGGGGCAGCATACAAATCTAATAAATTATTATTATTATTATTATTATTATTATTATTATTATTATTATTTTCTTTCCATGTTATTCTTGGACTATTAAATACTACAGCTATAAGATTATCCAAATAAGAATATTGAATACAAAATATTTATATAGAGACAAACATCTGGAATGTGTATACAATAATATATATAAGCTGCTGTATAAAAATACTGTTTACCCCCTCCCCCTCCCACTTCTCTTTTTTGTATTCCCATCCCCCTTTTCCCTGTTTTCTTTTTTTTTTTTATAACCTAATAAAGTATATCTATATTTTTTAAAAAGCGTAGACTAGTTCAAAACCAATGAAGAAGAAAAATAATAGGTTGCAAAAGAAACCAACATGGCTACATAAAGACCAGGGGAGACATGGTAGACGCCTTCCAGTATCTCAGGGGTTGCCACAAAGAAGAAGGAGTCAAACTATTCTCCAAAGCACCTGAGGGTAGGACAAGAAGCAATGGGTGGAAATGTCTCTCTTATATCCCATATATCTTCTATCCCTATACCTTTTCTTCTATTCTCTCATTGATACATTTTATTCCTATATTCTTTCTTCTATTCTTTCTCTAATATATTTTCCTCGAAGGTGTCCTCTATTACCTTCATTGTGTATTATTGTGTATTGGACAAAATAAATAAATAAAATAAAATAAGTTTTCAAGAAGGTGTTGGACAACCCTTCTGTCTGAAGTAGTGTAGGGTTTCCTGCCTAAGCAGGGGGTTGGACTAGAAGACCTCCAAGGTCTCTCTGTTAGCAAAAACTTCAGAAGAAAAGGATTTAGGGGTAGTGATTTCAAAATGGGTGAACAGTGCAGTCAGGCGGTAGGGAAAGCAAGTAGGATGCTTGGCTGCATAGCTAGAGGTATAACAAGCAGGAAGAGGGAGATTATGATCCCGCTGTATTGAGTGCTGGTGAGACCACATCTGGAATGCTGTGTTCAGTTCTGGAGACCTCACCTACAAAAAGATATGGATAAAATTGAACGGGTCCAAAGACGGGCTACAAAAATGGTGGAAGGTCTTAAGCATAAAACGTATCAGGAAAGACTTCATGGACTCCACCTGTATAGTCTGGAGGACAGAAGGAAAAGGGGGGACATGATCGAAACATTTAAATATGTTAAAGGGTTAAATAAGGTCCAGAGGGAAGTGTTTTTAATAGGAAAGTGAACACAAGAACAAGGGGACACAATCTGAAGTTAGTTGGGGGAAAGATCAAAAGCAACATGAGAAAATATTATTTTACTGAAAGAGTAGTAGATCCTTGGAACAAACTTCCAGCAGATGTGGTTGGTAAATCCACAGTAACTGAATTTAAACATGCCTGGGATAAACATATATCCATCCTATGATAAAATACAGAAAATAGTATAAGGGAAGACTAGATGGACCATGAGGTCTTTTTCTGCCGTCAGACTTCTATGTTTCTATGTTTCTTCCAACTCTGTTGTTGTTATTTGTTATTAATCTTTCCACTGCTCACTTTTAAGCAGCCCTGGAAAAAAAGGACAACTGCCTGTTTTCCAACTGAGAACGTAGCAGCTTCTTCCTTATCCTGGTTTCTGCCTTATCCTCCAAGCCATCCTGTCTTCCCAGAACCCAGCTAAAGGAGCTCTGGAATTAATCAGGCGAGGAGGTCCTTGAACAGAACCTGAACCAGATGTGGGGACACATGTTGAGAGTGGCCAACGTCAAGATTAATACAATGTCGGCCGGATACCTTATTTGTCATGGTGGGAAGAAATCTCTATCTGGTTCGATTCCAAGCCATGAGAAAGGCACAGGAAACAAACTGGAGGCTGATTGGAAAGGTGGTTTCATGATGAAGCAGAACCACCAAGTCCATGCTTGCAAACCTTGTAGACAACCTTCGCTCTGTGAAGAACCTTGGAGTACTCATAGCTAATGGATTAAGAGCCAGAGCCCATTGTAACAACATTGCCAAAAAGGCGCTAAAAGTTGTTAATGTAATGTTGCGTAGCTTCTACTCTGGCAATATTGCACTGCTAGCCAGAGCATACAAAACATTTGCCAGACCAATTCTCGAATACAGCTCACCCGTCTGGAACCCGCACTGCATATCTACTGTAACGCTCTCTACATGGGGCTACCTTTGAAAAGTGTTCGGAAACTTCAGATCGTGCAGAATGCAGCTGCGAGAGCAATCATGGGCTTTCCCAAATATGCCCATGTCACACCAACACTCCGCAGTCTGCATTGGTTGCCGATCAGTTTCCGGTCACAATTCAAAGGGTTGGTTATGACCTATAAAGCCCTTCATGGCACCGGGCCAGATTATCTCAGGGACCGCCTTCTGCTGCACGAATCCCAGTGACCAGTTAGGTCCCACAGAATGGGTCTTCTCCGGGTCCCGTCAACCAAACAATGTCGTTTGGCGGGGCCCAGGGGAAGAGCCTTCTCTCTGGCGGCCCCAGCCCTCTGGAACCAACTCCCCCCAGAGATTAGAACAGCCCCCACCCTCCTTGCCTTTCGTAAGCTCCTCAAAACCCACCTCTGCCATCAGGCATGGGGGAACTAAGATATTCTTTTCCCCCTAGGCTTCTACAATTTATGCATGGTATGTTTGTTTGTATGTATGATTGGTTTTATAACAAGGGTTTTTAGCTGTTTTAGTATTGGATTTTTACATTCTGTTTTTATCACTGTTGTTAGCCGCCCCGAGTCTGCGGAGAGGGGCAGCATACAAATCAAATAAATAAATAAATAAATAAAGAAAGAAAGAAAGAAAGAAAGAAAGAAAGAAACAAACAAACAAACAAACAAACAAAGAAACAAACAAACAAATATCAGGCATTAATACAATAGAAGATTCCAAAAATATTTCACAAGAAGAGTCCTCCACGCCTCTGCTCGCAACAGCATAGGATGAGGGGGCCCTCCCTAAAGCTTATGGGTAAGAAAGTGAGGACAAATAAAGGGAAATAGTTCTTCAACCAGAGGTTTGTTGGTTTATGGAATTTCACTTCCAGAAGAGGTCATGACAGCTGTCAGCCTTGAAAACTTCAAGGCAGGATTAGACAGATTCATGGATGCCGAGTGTATTGGTGGTTATTGAAACGGATGTCCATGTGTCCCCTCTATGTTGGTTGAGGCAGGCACGATTCCCTTGGGTCCCGTTTGTTGGGGGTCAAGCGAAAGGGAGGGTCTTCCCTTCTTTTTCTACTCAAGATCCCCATGGTCAATTGGTGGGCCACTGTGGGACACAGAATGCTGAACGTGATGGACTTTGGCCTGATTCAGCAGGGCTCTTCTTAGGTTCTTATGTTCAAAAGGTGTTTTTCCCCCCCTCCCTTGCCTATTGAGCTTTTTAACCCTACCCACCTTGGGATGAGAGTAAGATAATGGGGTAATTTAACATCTCAACATCAAGGAAAGTAAGACCTGTCTCTGGGTGTCACATGACTTTCGTTGCCAATGACAATTCGTTGTTTTTGACAATGACAATAAATTTATTATTATTATTAAGCAGGAGGTATAATATAGATTTTGCTTGGTCCATGAAGCAACACGTTATGCTTGGTTGGTTGGTTGGTTGGTTGCTTGGTTGGTTGCTTGGTTGCTTGCTTCCTTCCCTCCTTCCTTTCTTCCTTCTTTGCTTCCTTGCTTGCTTGCTTCTTTCCTTGCTTCCTTCCTTCCTTCTTTGCTTCCTTCCTTCCTTCCTTGCTTCCTTCCTTCTTTGCTTCCTTCCTTCTTTGCTTCCTTCCTTCCTTCCATCCTTGCTTCCTTCCTTCCTTCTTTGCTTCCTTCCTTCCTTGCTTCCTTCCTTCCTTCTTTGCTTCCTTCCTTCTTTGCTTCCTTCCTTCCTTCTTTGCTTCCTTCCTTCCTTCTTTGCTTCCTTCCTTCCTTCTTTGCTTCCTTCCTTCTTTGCTTCCTTCCTTCTTTGCTTCCTTGCTTCCTTCCATCCTTGCTTCCTTCCTTCTTTGCTTGCTTGCTTATCTGTCTGTCTGTCTGTCTGTCTGTCTGTCTGTCTGTCTGTCTCTATCTCTCTCTCTCTCTCTCTCTATCTATCTATCTATCTATCTATCTATCTATCTATCTATCTATCTATCTATCTATCTATCTATCTATCTGGATTTTTATGCCGCCGAACTCCCTAAGGACTCTGGGCAGCTCACAACACCCTCCCCCATTTTTTCCAGCTGGGACTCCAATTTAGTGGTTAAGAACCTGTTTAATTCTCACTGTGTTGTTTTCTGCAGCCTGCTGACAAAAGAGGAAGGGGTGGGGGAAAAAAATCTTGAAAAAGATGTTTTCAGTTTCTGCAACCTGTGAGCTTCCGAGCTTTGCCATCCCTGCTGCGTTATCCAATTTCTCTTCATTTAAGGCAGCCCTCGCCGAACGGAGTGGGTGATCTTCCCATCGGTGAGCGGAGCCTTTTGGTTAGCCAAGTTGATCCCCGATTAATACTTTCTGCTTTGCTCCTAACATGACCAGATTTGAGGCTTGGAGGCATCTTCTGTTGATGTTGCTTGAGACTTGTCATTCTATCCTGGGAGAATTTTAAATGCTCCTTCCCTTCTCCATCCTCTCATTTAAAAAAAAAATGTTGAAACACAGCATTGCATTCCAATTGGGGAGGAGAGGGAGAAAGAATGAGGAGGATAAGGGAAGAGGGAGGGAGGGAGAGAGGAGGAAGAGGAGGAGAACGACAAGGAGGAAGGAAAGTGAGAGAAAGAGATAGAGAGGAGAAAGACAAAGAGAAAGAGAGAAGGGAAGAGGGAGAGAGAGAAGGAAGAGAAGGAGAATAAGTTTTTAATAGGAAAGTGAACACAAGAACAAGGGGACACAATCTCAAGTTAGTTGGGGGAAAGATCAAAAGCAACGTGATAAAATATTATTTTACTGAAAGAGTAGTAGATCCTTGGAACAAACTTCCAGCAGACGTGGTTGGTAAATCCACAGTAACTGAATTTAAACATGCCTGGGATAAACATCTATCCATCCTAAGATAAAATACAAGAAATAGTATAAGGGCAGACTAGATGGACCAGGAGGTCTTTTTCTGCCATCGGTCTTCTATGTTTCTATGTTTCTAAGGAACATGGATAATAGAATAAGAGCTGGAAGGGACTAGCACCTGTTCTTCATAATGATTTTAATCATCTTTGTTGCTCTTCTCTGCACTTTTTGTAGAGTCTCAATATCCTTTTTGTATCGTGGTAACCAAAACTGAATGCGGGATTCCAAGTGTGGCCTTACCAAGACCTTATAAAGTGGTATTAACACTTCGCATGATCTTGATTCTTTCCCTCTGTTAATGCAGCCTAGAACTGTGTTGGCATTTTTGGCAGCTGCTGCACATGGCTGGCTCATATTATCCACTAGGATTCAAAGATCCTTGTCACAGTTACTATTACAGAGCCAGGTACCACAGATGAAGTGATGGAGAAGGAGGAATAACCATAACCAGAATCAGAACAACAACCAGAACAGAGTTTGAAGAGACCTTGGAGGTCTTCTAGTCCAATCCCCTGTTTTGGCAGGAAATCCTACACTACTTCAGACAAAAGAAAAAGAAAAGAAAAAGGAGAATGAGGGAGGGGATGAGAAAGAGAAGAAAGAAGAGGAGGAGAAAGAGATGGAGATGGAGAAAGAAGGAGAAGAAGGGAGAGGAGGGGGAGGGAGAGGAGGAGGAGGGAGAGGAGAAGAAAGAGAAGAAAGGAAGAGGAGAAGGAGATGGAGAAAGAAGAAAAAGAAGGGAGAGGAGGAGGAAGAGGAGGAAGAGGAGAAGGAGGGAGAGGAGAAGAAAGAGAAGAAAGGAAGAGGAGAAGGAGATGGAGAAAGAGGGAGAAGAAGGGAGAGGAGGAGGAAGAGGAAGAGGAGAAGGAGGGAGAGGAGAAGAAAGAGAAGAAAGAGAAGAGGGGAAGGGGATGGAGAAAGAAGGAGAAGGGAGAGGAGGAGGAAGAGGAGAAGGAGGGAGAGGAGAATAAAGAGAAGAAAGGAAGAGGAGAAGGCGATGGAGAAAGAGGGTGAAGAAGGGAGAGGAAAAGTAGGAGAAAGAGGAAGAGCAGGAGGGAGTGGAGAAGAAAGAGAAGAAAGGAAGAGGAGAAGGAGATGGAGAAAGAGAAGGAGAAGGAGAAGGAGGGAAAGGAGAAGGAGCTGACATTCTTGAACAATGGACTGAAGGGTTGTAAGTCAGCCACCAATTACTGGGGATTTTTTAAATTTCTTTCCGTGTGATTCTAGACTGGACCTTTGTGAAGCCTCCTGTCACGTCAGTGTACAAATTGGTGGGTTTTGATTGCACAGTTGTGGCTGCCGTCACCAAACAGCCCGATCACATTCAGAAGTAGCTGAGAGAACCTGGCTGCCCTGATTTGCAGGAGTAGAAGGCGGGAGGGCAGGTGAAGCACCATCAGACGGAGAAGATTTTGTTATCA
>NC_091950.1:10010200-10035200 GCF_031021105.1 Erythrolamprus reginae | reverse complement strand
GCCATTAGAACAAATGCTGTCAAAGCCAGAATTGAAAAATCAACAGACAATCCAAAGTGCAGACTCTGTAAAGAAACAGATGAAACAATCGATCACATACTCAGCTGCTGCAAAAAGATCGCACAGACTGACTACAAGCATAGACATGATGCTGTGGCACAGATGATCCACTGGAACTTATGCCGGAACTACCATTTACCAGTGGCAAAGAACTGGTGGGATCATAAGCCCGAAAAAGTGGTAGAAAATGAGCAAGCAAAGCTACTGTGGGACTTCCGACTTCAGACTGACTGAATTCTGAAGCATAACACACCAGACATTGTGATCATGGAGAAAAAGAAAATATGGATCATCGACATCGCAATCCCAGGAGATAGCAGAATTGAGGAGAAGCAGCTAGAGAAATTAGTGAAATACGAACATCTAAAAATCGAGCTGCAACGACTCTGGCATAAGCCAGTGAAAGTGGTCCCAGTGGTAAATGGCATGCTGGGTGCAGTGCCAAAGGATCTCAGCGGTCATTTGAAAGCCATTGGAATTGACAAAATTTCCATCTGTCAATTGCAAAAGGCCGCTTTACTGGGTTTGACAAACATAATTTGCCGCTACATCACACAGTCTTACGTGCTTGGGAAGCGCCCGACTGGTGATGAAATACGAAATCCAGCATAGTCAATTCAATTCAATTCAATTTATTGGATTTATATGCCGCCCCTCTCCGAAAACTCGGGGCGGCTAACAACAGTCATGAACAATATACATGAATAATATACAGTAAAAAAAATCCAATACTAAAAACTAACTTAAGACCCCTTAATGCAGGGGTCCCCAAACTTTTTACACAGGGGGCCAGTTCACTGTCCCTCAGACTGTTGGAGGGCCGGACTATTAAAAAAACGTGTGAACAAATCCCTATGCACACTGCACATACATTATTTAAAGTAAAAAACAAAATGGGAACAAATACAATATTTAATATTTATTCTTCCTCTTTCTCTCTCTCTCCCTTTCTCTCTGTCCTTTTGTCTTTCTAGTTCTCTCTCTTTCTCTCTGTCCTCTCTCTCTCTTTCTTTCTTTCTCTCTCTTCTCTCTTTCTCTCACTCACTCTCTTTATATCTCTCCCTCTTTCTCTCTCCCTCTCTCTGTCTCCTCCTTTCTCTCTCTCTCCCTTTCTATCTCTCCTCTTCCTTTCTCTCCCCCTCTCTATCTTTCCCTCTTTCTCTCCCCCCTCTCTCTTTCTTTCTCTCTCTCTTCTCTTTCTCTCACTCACTCTCTTTCTCTCTCCCTCTTTCTCTCTACCTTTCTTTCTCTTTCTCTCTCTCCCTTTCTCTGTCCCTTTCTTTCTCTCTGTCCCTCTCTTTCTTTTCTCTGTCCCTCTCTTTCTTCTCTGTCCCTCTCTTTCTTTCTCTCTGTCCCTCTCTTTCTTTCTCTCTGTCCCTCTTTCTTTCTCTCTGTCCCTCTTTCTTTCTCTCTGTCCCTCTCTATCTTTCTCTCTGTCCCTCTTTCTTTCGCTCTGTCCCTCTCTTTCTTTCTCTCTCTTATCTCTGTGTGGGGGGGAGGCGGCTGCTTGAAAACCCCTGACCTCCATCACCTCCCCCCCACGGCACAAGGCGAGCACACCTCGCCGCTGACACAGGCGGCGGGGACTGCCCTGTCCCCCTGTCCCCCCTGCGCAAAACTACGCAGCCCCAGATCGCTCGCTTCTCCATCCAGCAAAGCCGACTGCCCGGCTTTGCTGGCTGATGCAGGAAAGGAAAGCGTCACATTTAAAAAGCACGCCACTTTCTGGGACTGCGGCGCCGTGGTGGCCTTCAAGCGCGGCCCTTTGCGGCGCCCCACCACCCGTTCCTGCAGGAAGAGATCGGGCACTTTACCGGGAGGTGGAGGCGGCGTGGGGCCGGACGCTGGGTGCCGGGGAGGGCGAAGGAGTGGACGCGCCTCTCAGCTGCAGAGCGGAACGGGGGTGGATATCAGCGGCGGAGTCCGGCGTTGGGGGCCTGGGGCCATGCGGGACCGCTCATCCAGGCTTGCCGGTCCACGCGCGCCTGGATGAGCGGTCCCGCATGGCCCCAGCGCCGGACTCCACTGCTGATCTCCACCCCCGTTCCGCTCTGCATCTGAGAGGCGCGTCCACTCCTTCGCCCTCCCCGGCACCCAGCCGCCTCCACCTCCCGGTAAAGTGCCCAATCTCTTCCTGCAGGAACGGGTGGTGGGGCGCCGCGAAGGGCCGCGCTTGAAGGCCACCACGGCGCCGCAGTCCCAGAAAGTGGCGTGCTTTTTAAATGTGACGCTTTCCTTTCCTGCATCAGCCAGCAAAGCCGGGCAGTCGGCTTTGCTGGCTGGAGAAGCGAGCGATCTGGGGCTGCGTAGTTTTGCGCAGGGGGGACAGGGGGACAGGGCAGTCCCCGCCGCCTGTGTCAGCGGCGAGGTGTGCTCGCCTTGTGCCGTGGGGGGGAGGCGATGGAGGTCAGGGGTTTTCAAGCAGCCGCCTCCCCCCCACACACAAACTTAGCCATGGTGCACTTAGCTGTGACTTTCAGTGGACAGTTTTTCAATTGCTAATCGCCTTTTCATGAATTTCGCGTCCACTCACCGCGGAGGAGGAGGGGAGGAGGAGGTGGAGAGGCAAGGGGGCGGGGAGGAAAGCGGGCCTGCAATTGGCCAATTTCTTTCTCGCCTTTAGGGAGAGGAACTGTTGCTGCTCTGCCATAGGGCAGCAACAGTTTCTCTCCCTAAAGGCGACAAAGGAAGGGGCCAATTGCAGGCCCGCTTTCCTCCCCGCCCCCTTGCCTCTCCACCTTCTCCTCGCTGAGCAGCCGACCACGGTGAGTTAACAGGAGATTCGGGAGCTGATTTTATCGACCAGTAAAATCTCGTGAGCTTGCCACGGGCCGGTTAAAAGACCTCGTTGGGCCGCATCCGGCCCGCGGGCCGTAGTTTGGGGACCACTGCCTTAATGTATAAAACCAGTGATCTCGTTTGCTGTGTTGTACTGACATAATAATTGAAAAGTATTGAGACGCCAGACCAAGTGCTAAACAGCGGTTCCCTTTATTCAGCTCTTTCTGCAAGTGACAATAAGCTGGGAACTCACCAGCCGGCAATGAGAAACTCGGCTCTATTTATACTCTTAAGGCTCGCGCCAAAAGAGCTGTCCCGCGTCTGAGCCAATCAGACGCAACCTTGTCTTTTCAATCTGCCTGGAGACAGCATTCTCCTCAGGCAACTATTTACATGGCATATTTACATACTTAACACCCCTCCCTCCTTAGTCAATTGCATACTGTCCATCAGCTGAGCCATGTGATGAAATCCTCCAATCGAGTGGGTCTGCGCGAGGCTCGCTCAGACCTGCGCAGATCAGTTGAGTCAGGGACTTCGTTGGTGGAGGTTGGCTCTCTGTCGGATCCGGAACATGGCTGGGCCTGAGTGGGGGCTCCGGCCTGCTGCGCTGTCCGGAATGGAGCTGAATCGACGTCGGAGGAGGACGATGGTGGCTCGTCGGTGTCGTGGGAACGTTCCAGTCTTGGTAAGCCCAAATCTACATCCAATAATTCTGGTTGTACATAAGAGTCTGCTTTGGGGGAAGATGTTACAATGGCGGTTTGCTTATTATCAGGGTTAATCCGCCCTCTTAAGTAATCAATGTGCCGTTTCCAAGTACGGCCATCCTCTGTTTGTACTAAATATGTTTTCGGCCCCGTTTGTTGAATGATTTTCCCTTTTACCCATTGAACTCCCCCATCAAAATTCCTGGCAAATACATATTGGCCTAGATACATGCTTCTTTCTGGTAATACAGACATCTCACCTTGACCCATGGTATTGGAATAGCGAGGGTGCAACCTGTCTAAAGGAGACCTTAGTTTCCGCCCCATTAAGACTTCTGCAGGGCTTTTATGGGAGGCAGCATTAGGTGTAATATGTTGCATTAATAGGAATTGGTCTAATTTATGTTGAATTTCCCCAGGGCCTGCTCTGCGCAGCGCCTCTTTCGCCACACGTACGTAGCGTTCAGCCAACCCATTAGCCCAGGGGGAGTAAGGGGAAATTAGCGCATGTCTGACCCCTAGGTTACTCAAGAACACCTCAAACTGTCGGGCGGTCAGTTGTGGCCCATTATCTGAAACAAGTACGTCAGGACACACATGGGTTGCAAATAAATGATACAGAGCCTTAATAGTGGCACATGTGGTTATATTTTGCATTGCCACTATCTCTACCCACTTAGAAAAAGCATCCACGACAACCAGGAAATACTGGGACCCAATGGGGCCAGCAAAATCTATGTGTATTCTGGACCAAGGTCCAGTGGGCTCTTCCCATTCCACGGGGGTAGTTCGAGGGGGATTGGGCCGTGACTCCTGGCAAGGGTCACACCTGGCTACCCAATGCTCAATATCGAGATCTAGGCCCGGCCACCACAGGTATCCTCTAGCCAACCCTT
Organism: Erythrolamprus reginae; assembly: GCF_031021105.1. Lineage (NCBI taxonomy): Eukaryota > Metazoa > Chordata > Lepidosauria > Squamata > Dipsadidae > Erythrolamprus > Erythrolamprus reginae. The sequence continues at coordinate 10,030,753 of NC_091950.1, read as the reverse complement.
TCATTCTGACAATGCCTGGGTGTCCCACATGTAACATAGTCAGTACCTTCTTCCTAAGTGTTGCTGGAATGACCACTCGATCCCCCCACAGTACACATCCTTTTAGGTAGGACAATTCTAGTCGTTTTGTCTTAAAATCTGCCAGCCCCCCCTCTCCTCTGGTCCCCCATGCCAACCCCTGTGTATACAATTTATGACTGTTTGAAGAATTGGATCTGATTTAGTATGCTCAGCCACTTCCCTGGCTGAAGTTAGAGGGGTTTCTTCTATTTCTAATAGTAGTACATCTTCAGATGAAACTGGGTCTTCCCCTCTTTGTGCCAAAGGGCACCTGCTTAGTCCATCAGCGTGGCTTATGGCTTTCCCCCCCTTATGGATTAAGGTATACTGATAACTGGAGAGGAATAGAGCCCATCTAATTAGTCTAGGGGACATGAACGGAGGGGTAGGTTTATCTGAAGGCAACAGTCCCAAAAGGGGTTTGTGGTCAGTTATTAATTCAAACCTCCTTCCAAATAAGTAGTTATGAAATTTCTTAATGCAAGCTATTAAAGCCAGGGCCTCCTTATCCAGCTGGCTATAGTTCCGTTCAGAGGAGGTTAGCGTTCTAGAGAAAAAAGCTATAGGTGCTTCAGTATTGTCTGGCATTACGTGGGCCAATACTCCGCCCACCCCATAAGCCGAAGCATCGCAAGTAAGCCTTATGGGCAAGACCGAACTGTACTGCACCACCACGCTATTAGAAGTCAATAAGTTTTTTATTAGAGAAAATGCTTCGCGTTCAGGTCTGCCCCAGGTCCAGGGAATTCCCTTCTGAAGGAGATGGTGGAGGGGTTCTGCGACCGTTGCCTTCTGTCTCAAAAAAATAGAATAAAAATTCAGAAGACCTAAGAAAGCTTGTAGTTCAGTCTTATTGGTTGGTTCAGGTGCTTCGGTAATTGCTTTTAATTTTTCAGTTGTGGGGTGGATACCCTGACAGTCTATTCTATACCCTAGAAATTCAATGCTTTTGGTGCCCCACACACACTTGTCTGCTTTTACTCTGAGCCCTTTAGATTGGAGGCGTTGTAGCACAGCCCTGATTCTATGATTCAATTGGGGAATGGATTTAGCCGAAATTAGAATATCATCGAAGTAGGGTATGGTTCCTTCAAGACCCGTTAATACACGCTCCATTAGACTCTGAAATATACCGGGGGCTATGCTTACCCCGAATTGCAACCTGGTGCATCTGAAGGCACCTCTGTGTGTGACAATTGTCTGTGCCAAAGAGGTAGGCTCATCGACCGGGAGCTGCAGGTATGCCTGAGCAAGGTCGATCTTTGCAAAAACCTTTCCTTCTCCTAGGGAGTGCAGGAGGTGCTGAACCACTGGTATGGGATAAGGGTGATGCTGAAGGGCCTTATTTATAGTTGATTTATAGTCAGCACAGACTCTTAACGAACCGTCCGGTTTTAATGGTGTGACAATTGGAGTCTCCCATGGCCCTTGCTCTACAGGGACTAGAATTCCCTGAGCGATAAGTTGGTCTAGCTGGTGGTCTAGTTTGGGCAGCAGAGGTAAAGGAACCCTTCTTGGCTTCAGGCGGATGGGTGGGACCTTTGGGTCTATGGAGAAAGAAATAGGGTCCCCTTTATAAGTTCCCAAAGTGGGGCTGAATACTTCAGGAAACTCATGTACAAAGTCTGGGGTATCAGAGGGAGACTGAAGCATACATATGCCAGAGATCTCAATCCCTAAGGGGGGCATCCAGGTTAAACCAAGGAGGGAATGCCTTGCCCCATCTACAATTACCAAAGGTAGGGAACATTTTACAGATTTAAATTGTACAGGAATATCAACTTTACCTAATACAGGGATGACATGTCCCTGGAAATCCCTTATGATTAAAGTAGTCTGAGTTAATTTAGATTTACAAACATTTGGCATATACATTTTGAATTTGTCCCAAGGCATAATAGAGTGTTTAGACCCGGTGTCCAACTCTAAATCGCAAGGCTTGCCATTTAGAAGCAGAGAAATAATGATTTTGGTGCCTTGCGTTGCATTTGCGCAATTTACGTAAGTTTGACAGTTACCTCTGTTGTAGTCGCGGTTAGCGGCTGAGTTGTTTTTCCGGTTGAAAGATCTTGGAGGCCGGTTTTCTCGTGCTTGTGGAGCCTGGTAGGAGAATCGCTGTTGTCGAGGAGCGGAAAAAGTTTCTTCAGGCAGGGGAGCCCGGCAGGCCTCAGCGATGTGACCGCGCCGATTGCAGCGGCGACAGATGGCATCCCGGAACGGGCAGCGAAGTCGCGGATGATTTCCCCGGCAACCCGGGCATGGGGCTGGTGGGCGAGGGTATCTTGGTTGTCCGGAGGGGTCGTTCGGAAGCAGTAGGCATGTGTCGTCGGCGGTGGCTGGAGGGCTGAGGTCGTCTGCTGGGTCAGCTGTGGAGGAGATTTTGGAGACGGCTTCTTTGCTTACGTGGCTTTGAAGGTCTTTGGCTGCTGCTTCGGCGACCTCGGCAGTCTGGGCGAGTTTAATGACGGTTTGCAAAGTAGGTTCATCCTCGGTGAGGAGTTTGTTACGAACAGTGGCGTTTTTCATGCCGAAAATAATCGCGTCGGTTAGTCGAGCTTCTGGGCTGTCAAACCGGCACTTTGACAGTACAGTTCGGAGTCTGGTGGCGAATTGGTTAATAGACTCAGCTTCTCGTTGAGCCATCCTGGAGAACTGATGGCGGTATACCACAGCCGGCTTCGTGGGTTTGAAGTGACCCGCAAGCTTGGATTGTAAGTCTGGCCACGGAACGTTCTTGGCTGGAAGCGGATCGGTGAGCGTTTGAACCAAATCGAAGATTTCGGGGCCGCAATAGTTAAGGAAGATGGCTCGCTTTCTGTCTTCTTCGGCGGTCCCCATACCGGCGGCTTCCAGGAAAATTTCGAAGCGTGTCATGTAGGCTTCCCAAGACGCTTTTTCGGGGTCGAAGTAGTCGGGTGCTCGGCCGATCTGCGAAGGATTCATCTTGCTCGTAGGTTCTCTCCGGTTCTCGTCGCCAGTGAAAAGTATTGAGACGCCAGACCAAGTGCTAAACAGCGGTTCCCTTTATTCAGCTCTTTCTGCAAGTGACAATCAGCTGGGAACTCACCAGCCGGCAATGAGAAACTCGGCTCTATTTATACTCTTAAGGCTCGCGCCAAAAGAGCTGTCCCGCGTCTGAGCCAATCAGACGCAACCTTGTCTTTTCAATCTGCCTGGAGACAGCATTCTCCTCAGGCAACTATTTACATGGCATATTTACATACTTAACAATAATAATAATAATAATAATAATAATAATAATAATAATAATAATAATAATAATAATAAATTAAAAATATTATTATTATTATTATTATTATTATTATTATTATTATTATTATTATTATTATTATTATTATTGCTGGAGATATGATTAGTTCGTGGGGGGGAGTGAAAGAAAGAAACGGCTGTTTATTTACATGTTTACACCTTCCTTTCTCAAAAGCACTCTGATGGTTTATTTTTACTCTGTTCTTTTTATGCCATTTATATCCGTGGCTCCCCCAGTGCCGCTGAAGCCGGCTCGCAGCAATTAAAAGCCTATGGAAAATACTATAAAAAAAATTTCAAATGAATAAATTCAATGCTATAAAAATGGAAACAGGTGCAGCGAGGGAAGAGAGAGGCAGGAGATCAAAGCGTAGCCTTCCAATAAAATAAAAACCAACTTAAATAGGAAGGTGGGGTTTTCTTGCAATAGAGAGGAGAAAAGAAAAATCTCTCCAAAGTTTCTTACATCAGGGTGACAAACTGGGTCAGTTGCCAGTTCTGGTCTGAAACAAAATTAGATCTTGGTTCGTTTTGTTGTAGCTCGGATGCTTTGGGTTGATCCAAGTCATTGTTAACAACTGCTTTGAATGACCCCAGTGGGGAACCATGACATATTTACAACGCTAAAATTTAAATCTATCGAATTGTTTCTCAAAAAGACCTCGGTATACTAATAACAAAAGATTTAAGTGCCAAAGCCCACTGCAACAATATAGCCAAGAAGGCTTCAAGAGTTGTAAACCTAATTCTACGTAGCTTCTGCTCTGGCAATCTCACACTACTTACCAGAGCTTACAAAACTTTTGCCAGACCCATCCTCGAATACAGCTCATCTGTTTGGAACCCATATCGCATCTCAGACATTAACACCCTTGAAAATGTCCAAAGATACTTCACCAGAAGAGCCCTTCACTCCTCCACTCGAAACAGAATACCCTACGAGACTAGACTAACAATCCTGGGCCTAGAAAGCTTAGAACTAAGATGCCTTAAACATGATCTAAGTATTGCCCACAAGATCATATGCTGCAACGTCCTGCCTGCCGGCGACTACTTCAGCTTCAACCACAACAACACAAGAGCACACAACAGATTTAAACTTAATATTAACCGCTCCAAACTTGACTGTAAAAAATACGACTTCTGTAATTGAGTTGTCGAAGCGTGGAACTCATTACCGGACTCCATAGTGTCATCCCCAAACCCCCAACACTTTACCCTTAGATTATCTACGATTGACCTATCCAGATTCCTAAAAGGTCAGTAAGGGGCGAGTACAAGTGCACTAGAGTGCCTTCCGTCCCCTGTCCTATTGCTCTCCTATATCTCCTATACCTTTCTTCTATTCCTATATCTCTTCTTCTATTCTTTCATTGATATGTTCTATTACTATACCTTCTTTTCTATTATTTCTTAGATATATTTTACTATGAGTATCTCCTCTATAACCTTCAACATGTATTTTACTATGTGTATATAGATATATACCCACTAAAACCCTCATTGTGCATTGGATTAACTAAATAAAATAAAATAAAATAAAATAAAATAAAATAAAATAAAATAAAATAAAATAAAATAAAATAAAATAAAATAAAATAAAATAAAATAAAATAAAATAAAATAAAATAAAATAAAATAAAATAAAATAAAATAAAATAAAATAAAATAAAATAAAATAAAATAAAATAAAATAAAATAAAATAAAATAAAATAAAATAAAATAAAATAAAATAAAATAAAATAAAATAAAATAAAATAAAATAAAATAAAATAAAATAAAATAAAATAAAATAAAATAAAATAAAATAAAATAAAATAAAATAAAATAAAATAAAATAAAATACAATACAATACAATACAATACAATACAATACAATAAAATAAATAACAATACAATACAATACAATACAATAAAATACAATAAAATAAAATAAAATAAAATAAAATAAAATAAAATAAAATAAAATAAAATAAAATAAAATAAAATAAAATAAAATAAAATAAAATAAAATAAAATAAAATAAAATAAAATAAAATAAAATAAAATAAAATAAAATAAAATAAAATAAAATAAAATAAAATAAAATAAAATAAAATAAAATAAAATAAAATAAAATAAAATAAAATAAAATAAAATAAAATAAAATAAAATAAAATAAAATAAAATAAAATAAAATAAAATAAAATAAAATACAATACAATACAATACAATACAATACAATACAATAAAATAAAATAAAATAAACATAGAAACATAGAAACATAGAAACATAGAAACATAGAAACATAGAAACATAGAAACATAGAAACATAGAAGACTGACGGCAGAAAAAGACCTCATGGTCCATCTAGTCTGCCCTTATACTATTTCCTGTATTTTATCTTACAATGGATATATGTTTATCCCAGGCAGGTTATGTTATGTTATAGGAGATATCCCATATATCTCCTCTTCTATCGTTATATCTTTCTTCTATTCTCTCATTGATTATTTTATCCAATATTCTCTCTTCTATTCTTTCTCTAATTCTATTTCCTCGAAGGGGTCCTTTAGTACCTTCATTGTGTATTATTGGACAAAATAAAATAAAACAAACAAACAAACAAACAAATAAATAAATAAATAAATTTGTTGGACTGTTTAAGAAGATGGGTGGATTTTAACTCCCAGAATTCCCCAGCCAGCATGATTGAACCTGTTGTGGTTGGCTCTGGGCCAGCTCCTTCTCCAAGGACTGTGGGGGGTTTTGTGGGTGAATCTTCCCAGTGTCAGAGGCCAGTTTTCCTGCCGACTGCTTCCAACAGCGAAGCTTCTGTAGCAGATAGTGAAAGTGAAGTGGGATCCTCAGAGGAGGTAGTTGCAGGCAGCCGTTAGATAGTCGCCCTATGAGTGATTCATCATCATTATCATCACTGGAGTCGGAAGAGGAGACGTTCATTGATGTGCGCAGCTGCAGGGCCATGTCTAGGAAAGAGCAACTGCGCAAATACTACAGGAAATAAGGGAGATCACCTGTGGCTGGGCGTAATTAGGCTAATGGGGCTGCTGTTAAATTGTCAGCGTTCTTGTCTCTGGGCGTGGAAGTTTATCTGTTTGGTGAAGGAGAGACGTGTGTTTTGTATCAGGATTCTACAAGGACTTTTTGAACTGTTTCCGGGACTCAAGACCTAAAATGGTCACCTAACATCAAAAACATCATCAAAAAAGCACAACAAAGAAGGTTCTTTCTGCGCCAGCTCAGGAAGCTCAAACTGCCCAAGGAGCTGCTGATCCAGTTCTACAGAGGAATCATTGAGTCTGTCATCTGCACCTCTATAACTGTCTGGTTTGGTGCTGCAACCAACAGGACCGACACAGACTTCAGAGGAGAATCAGAACTGCAGAAAAAGCAATTGCTGCCAACCTGCCTTCCATTGAGGACCTGTATACTGCACTAGTCAAAAATAGGGTGGGGAAAATATTTACTGACCCCTCACATCCTGGACACAAACTGTTTCAACTCCTACCCTCAAAACGTCACTACAGAGCACTGCACACAAAGACAACTAGACACAAGATCAGTTTTTTTCCGAACGCCATCACTCTACTAAACAAATAATTCCCTCAACACTGTCAGACTTTCTACTAAATCTGCACTTCTATTCTACTAGTTTTTCTCATCATTCCTATCACCCATTTCCTCCCAGGTTGACAGTATGACTGTAACTTGTTGCTTGTATCCTAAGATTTTTATTAATATTGCTTCTTCGTTGCTTAATTGACCCCTATGACAATCATTAAGTGTTGTACCACATGATTCTTGACAAATGTATATTTTATTTTATGCACGCTGAGAGCATATGCACCAAGACAAATTCCTTGTGTGTCCAATCACACTTGGCCAATAAAATTCTATTCTATTCTATTCTTTTGAACTGAATCATAGTTAAGTTTGTGACTTGAGAACTCTTGAAGGAGGGTGGCTGTGATGTCTTCACAGCTGCTCTTTATCTGCTTTGTGCTTGTTTATTGTTCTTCACAGCATTCAAGGCTGTTGCTTTGAAGGTGAGCACTTTGACTGACTAAAGGTGTGTTTGGCTCGTATTTTCCTTTCAATAAAACAGTGTTATTGACTTTATAACTGTGTGTGTCTGAAGTCCTACCTTTGAACTTAATTGGGGGCTTGTGTCGAGAAGCCCGGCAGAACAGAACCCAGGTTCCCCTCATCCAAATGCACCAATACAGCTAGTCCTCGACCTGCGACCACCCGTCGAGCCCCAAATTTCCATAAACATTACGGAAAACTGTCCTTAAGTGAATTTTGCCACCCTTTTCTGGCCGAGTGAATTCCCGCGGTCATTAGTCGGTAACCTGGTCATTAAGTGAATCCGTCTTCCACATTGACTTTGTGTTGTGGTTAGCTCTGGCCCTGCTATTGCCCCAATTCTCTAGCTCCTTCCTGGATTCAGAACAAGAGTTAATGATACAGCCATGCATGCGGAGAGCCATGCATAGGCAACAACAACTGAGAGATTATTATCAAAGAAAATGAGGCCACCTGTGGTTGGGTGGGGCTGTGCTCATTAGTGAGGCTGCTATAAAGAGCAGCCTGTGGGTTTGGCCATTGTGGAGGATTATCTGATCGTTGTGTTTCATGACAGCTTTACTGACTTTGACCTTTTGTGTGCTGATTTTTCCCCGCTTTGAAACTAAATCAGAGCAAAGTGTGTTTCACTTTGTGAAAGAAGAAGGACTGTGAATTACCTCACAGCTGCAAGCTAAGTATCACAGAACTGATCAGGGACTTGTACAAATTACCAGTTTGTTTAGAGACGAGTGTTCTTTGCTATACCAAAAGAGGGCTTGGTTTAAGTGAATTTTCATTATAAAGAACATTGTTTTGAATTTTCAAACGTGTGTGTGTCTGAAATTTGTACCTGTGAATTTTTAGGAGGATTCTGCCAGAGAGCCCGACAGAACACTTTGCTTGTCAGAAGGTCGCAAAAGCTGTTCACGTCACCCTGGGCCACTGCAACCATCCTAAACACGAGTTGATTGCCAGGGACCTGAATTTTGATCCCATGACCACCATGAGTGTTGTGGTAGGTTCACAGCCAGCTCCTCTGGTAACAGATTTCGAACCAGATGAGATGGGTCCGTCGGAACACCAGAGACCTGTTTGGCCCTTGGAAGGTTCACACAGTGAAGGGGAAGGAGAGATGGAAGCTGAAGTGGCTGGAGGTTGGGAAGAGTCTTGCCCATGCGGAAGGTAAACCCACCAACTAGCCACAGTTCAGCACTATCCCTAAGTGAAGTCTTCAATGAAAAACACAGCAGCAGTGTTCTGTCGGGCTCTCTGGTAGAATCCTCCCAAAAATTCACAGGTACAAATTTCAGACACACACACGTTTGAAAATTCAAAACAATGTTCTTTATAATGAAAATGCACTTAAACCAAGCCCTCTTTTGGTATAGCAAAGAGCACTCGTCTCCAAACAAACTGGAAATTTGTACAAGTCCCTTATCAGTTCTGTGATACTTAGCTTGCAGCTGTGAGGCAATTCACAGTCCTTCTTCTTTCACAAAGTGAAACACACTTTGCTCTGGTTTAGTTTCAAAGCGGGGAAAAATCAGCACACAAAAGGTGAAAGTCAGTAAAGCAGTCACGAAACACAACGATCAGATAATCCTCCACAATGGCCAAATCCACAGACTGCTACTTATAGCAGCCTCACTAATGACCATAGCCCCACCCAACCACAGGTGGCCTCATTTTCTTTGATAATAATCTCTCAGTTGTTGTTGCCTATGCATGGCTCTCCGCATGTGTGGCTGTATCATTAACTCTTGTTCTGAATCCAAGGAGGAGCTAGATAATTGATCTCCTTCTGAGCCGTCTGCCACACTCTCCTCCTCCCTGTCACTCATGTCTTCTTGGTCAGAGGAGCCTTCATCAGCAGATTCCACCGGGAGCAAAACAGGCCTGCAGCATGTAGGTGTCTCCCCCACATCCACAGTCCTTGGGGCAGGAGCAGGGCCAGAGCTAACCACAACAATAATAAACTATCCACAATACTAGTACATAACTCTTATTACATTCACTACTGCAACCACTAATGACAAACCAACCAGCACAAAGCACTCTATAACAAAACCACTGTAACAAACCACACCCATGCAAGGGTGTTATTCCTATTATATAGGTCACAGCCAATCAGGTTGCAGCGCAGTTAGCAAACCCATGATAGTTGTTGGTGGTTATTGAAACGGATGTCCATGTGCCGCCTCTATGTTGGTTGAGGCAGGCAGGATTCCCTTGAGTACCATTTGTTGGGGGTCAAGGGAAAGGGAGGGTTTTGCCTTCTCTTTCTGCTCAAGATTCCCATGGACAATTGGTGGACCACTGTGTGACACAGAATGCTGGACTCGATGGGCTTTGGCCTGATTCAGCAGGGCTCTTCTTATGTTCTTATGTTCTTATGATTACATGCAGATTATGGCTTAAATTAGCTTTTCCCAAGGTTACAAACCATTTACTTGCATTGCAATATTACCTCCACAAATAAACCTATTTCTAACACTGGAGAGGTAGAGGTGGAGGCCCTGCAGTGCCCGTGGACCCCCCAAGTTAGAACCTTGTCTGGGTCAGGAGGGGGTGATTAATGGCCCCATTCTCAACGTCCGGGTGCGTAGAATTATGGGGCAACAGGAGTAGCTGCACAGACGAAGAAGAAGATCTTAAATCACAGCTGGGAGTAATTAGGGAATCCTGTAGCAGGCTTACATAGAAACATACAAACATAGAAGATTGATGGCCAAAAAAGACCTCATGGTCCATCTAGTCTGCCCTTATACCATTTCCTGTATTTTATCTTAGGATGGATATATGTTTCTCCCAGGCATGTTTAAATTCAGTTACTGTGCATTTACCAACCACGTCTGCTGGAAATTTGTTCCAAACATCTTCTACTCTTTCAGTCAAATAATATTTTCTCACGTTGCTTCTGATCTTTCCCTCAACTAACCTCAGATTGTGCCCCCTTGTTCTTGTGTTCACTTTCCTATAAAAAACACTTCCCTCCCGAACCTTATTTAACCCTTTAACATATTTAAATGTCTCGATCATGTCCCCCCTTTTCCTTCTGTCCTCCAGATTGAGTCCATGAAGTCTTTCCTGATAAGTTTTATGCTTGAGACCTTCCACCCTTTTTGTAGCCCGTCTTTGGACCCGTTCAATTTTATCAATCTTTTTGTAGGTGAGGTCTCCAGAACTGGACACAGGCTTAAATAAGGAGAGGTTTTGTGGGAGAGCTCTTTGCAGGAGTTATCGTTTGTGGTTTAACAGAGACAACAAAACAGATCCGGAGTTCCGTCTCTAAACCAACTTCTTGCATCTTTGGAAAACAACCCAGTTTTTGGACACTTGTGTTTTTGAAAGACTGTAGCTCTTGAACAATAGAGTGAGTATCTACTGCTGCAGCCCAGTTTGGAGTCATTTGTTATCAGCTTTGCAGATAACCTTGGCCTTTTGGTCATAAACGGACATTCTTCTGCCATCATTGTGGCTCTCAGCCAATTTTTAAAGCAACATACGCTGCTCAAAAATAAATAAATAAAGGGAACACTTAGAAACATAGAAACATAGAAGTCTGATGGCAGAAAAAGACCTCATGGTCCATGTAGTCTGCCCTTATACTATTTTCTGTATTTTATCTTAGGATGGATATATGTTTATCCCAGGCATATTTAAATTCAGTTACTGTGGATTTATCTACCACGTCTGCTGGAAGTTTGTTCCAAGGATCTACTACTCTTTCAGTAAAATAATATTTTCTCACATTGCTTTTGATCTTTCCCCCAACTAACTTGAGATTGTGTCCCCTTGTTCTTGTGTTCACTTTCCTATTAAAAACTCTTCCCTCCTGGACCTTATTTAACCCTTTGACATATTTAAATGCTTCGATCATGTCCCCCCTTTTCCTTCTGTCCTCCAGACTCTACAGATTGAGTTCATGAAGTCTTTCCTGATACGTTTTATGCTTAAGACCTTCCACTTAAACAACACAATATAACTCCAAGTAAAATCAAAGTTCTGTTAAAATCAAACTGTCCACTTAGGAAGCAACACTGATTGACAATCAATTTCACAGGCTGTTGTGCACGTTCATCTTTGTACAGAATGAAGTATTCAATGAGAGTATTTTTCATTCATTCAGATCTAGGATGTGTTCTTGGAGTGTCCCCTTTATTTTTATTGGGTGGGTGTTTGTCTTTCGTTGCTCATCTGTCCCATCAGTGTTGGTTATGACCTTTAAAGCCCTACATGGCATTGGACCAGATTACCTCCCGAACCACCTGCTACCGCACAAATCCCAGCGACCGATAAGGTCCCACAGAGTTGTCCTTCTCCGGGTCCCGTTGACTAAACAATGTCGTTTGGCAGGTCCCAGGGGAAGAGCCTTCTCTGTGGCGGCCCCAGCCCTCTGGAACCAACTCCCCCCGGAGAATAGAACTGCCCCCACACTCCTTGTCTTTCGTAAATTACTGAAGACCCATCTATACCGCCAGGCATGGGGGATTTGAGATACCTTTCCCCCAGGCTTTTTTATATTTATGTTTGAATATGTATGTGTTGTTTGCTTTTTAAATATGATAGGGTTTTTATGTGCTTTTTAATATTAAATTTGTTTTCGCTGGAATATTGTTTTTATTGTTGCTGTGAGCCGCCCTGAGTCTTCGGAGAGGGGCGGCATACAAATCTAATAAATTGAATTGAATTGAATTGAATCAGGCAGAACAATGAGGATGCCGCAAATGGTCATTAAGCGTGAAAAACCATCCTACGTCACTTTTTTTTCAGTGTCATTGTAACTTCACGCGGTCGCTAAATGAACTGTTGTACATTGAGCATGACCTCCTGTATTTTTGGAGCACTCCCTGAAATGGGTTGAATGTCATTCCAGGGAATGCTGGATCGCAGGAGTGGAAATCTGCAGAAAATGCTTTTTTTACTTTCTCTTTTTCCTTTTGAGGAAAGCAGACATTTCGGCTGTAAGAGAGAGAGAGAGAGAGAGCAAGGGAGGGAGGGAGAGAGAGAAAGGGAGGGAGTTAAAAGCTCAGACTTTTTCTCCATTTCCATATCCCCCGCCCCTCCTCAAGGCAAGCTGCAAATTTATGCCTTGATATTTTATTAAAACTTGAGACATAACTCTTTCCGGGAGGAAATATCTCTGCGAATTGGAAAGTAAAACAGGTAAGATTTATTCCGACGCACACATCCCTAATAAATGGAAGAAAATATGTGTGGCGTGTCTGCGTGTGTGTTTCTCTCTTTCTCTTCTTCTCAAAAATTTGGTCATGTCCCCACAACAGAAAACAGATTTTGGAATGGAATGGAATGGAATATTGGAATGAAGAATAGAATAGAATAGAATAGAATAGAATAGAATATGAGTGGAGTGGAATAGAATAGAATGGAATGGAATATTGGAATGAAGAATAGAATAGAATAGAATTGGATGGGATGGGATGGGATGGATTGGAATGGAATAGTGGAATGAAGAATATGATGTCCCCAGTGGGTCGCTACTGGTATGAATGAATTGATCCGAACTGGGAGGACCCCACCCCTGCTCTATTGTGATTTTTTTTAAAAAAAAATATCTAGAGGTATTTGGGGATCTTTTGAAGGCGCCCCTGATCATTCCAGGAAGTGGTGCAGATTTAAAGACATTTTTTAATATGAATCCATACATAATGAATGAAGGTTTGGAGGCTCTTTAGACTTTGTGAACAAACATGGCAAAATCACTTATTTAAATGCAAATGCGCGGCAAAAAAAAATACATTTACCCGTTTATTTCATTATTATTTTTAAGGGGGGGGATACGCTTTCAACGGGGATCGAAAAGCTGTGTTTGATCTGCTCCCCAGCACAAAGGCAAGCGACCAAGTGGATGCGAAAAGGGAAAGAGAACGTATTTTATTTACGGATAAGCGCGGCCTTGAAGAGCACCTGCTAACTAGTTTTCTGCAAAACTGAATATCGAACGGGTCCGGTCCTAATTCTACGCGGTGATGGGCTGCAGCCCCCACCGGGAGGTGGGAGGAACACAGTGGGGGTAGTAAGTTTATACACTATTTATTGAATATTTCATAGTTTTTTTTAATTGTCCTTCCTTCTAGTTTGTTTGTTTGTTTGTTTGTTTGTTTGTTTATTTGTTTGTTTGTTTGTTTATTATTTATTTGTTTATTTATTTGTTTATTTATTTGTTTATTTATTTGTTTATTTATTTGTTTATTTATTTGTTTATTTATTTGTTTATTTATTTATTTATTTATTTATTTATTTATTTATTTATTTATTTATTTATTTATTTATTTATTTATTTATTTATTTATTTATTTATTTATTTATTTATTTATTTATTTATTTATTTATTTATTTATTTATTTATTTATTTATTTATTTATTTATTTATTTATTTATTTATTTATTTATTTATTTATTTATTTATTTAGATTTGTATGACGCCCCTCTCCGAAGACTCGGGGCAGCTAACAACAACAATGTAAACAAATCTAATATTAAAAAATAATCTAAAAAACCCCAATTTAAGAGACCAATCATACAAACAAGCATACCATGTATAAATTCTATAAGCCTAGGGGGAAGGGAAAAAAATTTCAATTCCCCCATGCCTGACGACAGAGGTGGGTTTTAAGGAGCTTGCGAAAGGCAAGGAGGGTGGGGGTAACTCTGATATCTGGGGGAGCTGGTTCCAGAGGGTCGGGGCTGCCACAGAGAAGGCTCTTCTCCTGGGTCTCGCCAAATGACATTGTTTAGTCGACGGGACCCGGAGAAGGCCAACTCTGTGGGACCTGACCGGTCCCTGGGATTCATGCTGCAGAAGGCGGTCCCGGAGATATTCTGGTCCGATGCCATGAAGGGCTTTATAGGTCATAACCAACACTTTGAATTGTGACCGGAAATTGATCAGCAACCAATGCAATAGTTCCTTAGTATGATCCTTAATTACTTTTAAAATAGGAAATAATTAAACAGTATGTTTTTTACCCATAAGCGCTTTAATCGTTTTCATCATTATCTAGAACTGAATTTTTATAACAATTCAAGAAAATTGAGCTACTTGCCTAATCTGTTCTCATACTGAACCTTGTGGATTCGGTACAAAATGTTCCTGTGCTCCTTCACAAATAACGCTGTCTATCATTTGTCCTTTTTGTGGGTGTTCAAATAATGTGACTTCATCATCTGAAAAGGAGTCTAAGCACCTATTTGAAAACTTACCTTGGTCGGTAAGCCACTCCCACCCAGTCACATGACGTGCCACTCCTGTTAAGCCACTCCTTTCTGATCACATGACCATTGAATCACTCCCACACAATAGGCCACACCCACAGTGTGGCAATAAATTTTTTGGCAGCCCTATGTACGCTGGGAGCATATGCACCAAGACAAATTCCTTGTGTCCAATCACACTTGGCCAATAAAATTCTATAAAATAAATAAAATTCTATAAAAATTCTTTCCATATCTCTCTCTGTCTGTCTCCCTCCCTCCCTCTCTCTCTCTCCAACTTAGTCCATTCAAATATTCATTAACTATTTTTCTTTTTCTCTCTCTTTCACTATCTTTTTTCTTTCTCACTTTTCTCCCTTCCTTCCTTCTTTCTTTCTCTCTTTCACTGTCTCTTTCTTTTCTTTCTTCCTTCTTTCCTTCCTTCTCTTTTTTCTTCCTTCCATCCTTTTTTCTTTCTTTTTTTGCCTTTCTCTCTCTCTTTCTCTCTCTCTCTTTCTTTCTTTCTTTTTCCCCCTTTCTCCTTCTCTCTCCTTCTTTCTATCAATCCCTGAAACTGCAAGCCTTCCCTGGAATGTGACACTTTCTTTCTTTCTTTCTTTCTTCCTTTCTCTCTCTCTCTTTGCTTTTTCTTCTCTTCTTTCCATCTCTCTCTCTGTCTGTCTGTCTGTCTGTCTGTCTGTCTGTCTATCTCTCTCTCTCCAACTTAATCCATTCAAATATTCTAGCTAGAGGAATATGTTTGTGATAGGACAAAATTAAAAGTGGATGTAAACAAATTTGAGGTGAGAAATTATCCAAAATAGAGAACCGTAAGGAATTCTTTTTTTCTTGGGTTTTCTTATTTTAAACACGCTTTTTCCCCCAAGAGAATTTTATTTTATTCTATTCTATTTTGCACCTATCAAGATTCTGTTCCTTTACAGCCTTCTTCCTTCTCTTCTGCTTTTGTAATAAACTACAAATGAGGTTAACCTTGTTAAGGGACCAATTGTTGTGAATCAATTTTATCTCTTTTCCCGAAGCCTTCGGTCTTGGAGATAAGGAAGGAGTCCCTGATGCTGACTCATCCTTACAGCATCTACTGCTTAAATCTTGGCGGAGCCAAGCCGGATCTCTGCAACGGAAGCTGCATACGAAATATAGTCCTTGATTTACAAATGTTTTCAGTGATTGTTCAAAGTTTCCATGGGACTGAAGAAAGTGACTTAATGCCTGTTTTTCACACTTTCAATGACTAAAACATGCCCATCATCACATATGGTAGGGAAAGCAAGTAGAATGCTTGGCTGCATAGCTAGAGGTATAACAAGCAGGAAGAGAGAGGTTGTGATCCCGCTATATAGAGTGCTGGTGAGACCACATTTGGAATACTGTGTCCAGTTCTGGAGACCTCAACTACAAAAAGATATTGATAAAATTGAACAGGTCCAAAGATAAAATTGAACAGCTACAAAAAGGGTGGAAGGTCTTAAGCATAAAACCTAACAGGAAAAACTGAATGAACTCAATCTGTATAGTCTGGAGGACAGAAGGAAAAGGAGGGGACATGATCGAAACATTTAAATATGTTAAAGGGTTAAATAAGGTTCAAGAAGGAAGTGTTTTTAATAGGAAAGTGAACACAAGAACAAGGGGGCACAATCTGAAGTTAGTTGGGGGAAAGATCAAAAGCAATGTGAGAAAATATTATTTTACTGAAAGAGTAGTAGATGCTTGGAACAAACTCCCAGCAGACGTTGTTGGTCAATCCACAGTCACTGAGTTTAAACATGCCTGGGATAAACATATATCCATCGTAAGATAAAATACAGAAAATAGTATATGGGCAGACTCGATGGACCATGAGGTCATTTTCTGCCGACAATCTTCTATGTTTCTATATTTGTGTATTCAAAATTTGGAGACTTGGCAACTTACTCGTATTTACGACAGTTCCATTAGTCTGAGGTCACGTGATCTCCTTCTGCGAACTTCTGACCAGCAAAGTCAATAGGGGAGCCAGATTCGCGTGACAACGCTGTTGTTAACCTAACAACTAATCAATTCACTGTGGCAAGCAAGGCTGTAAAAGGGGGGGGGCTCACTTAACGGCGGTCTCAATTGATGGCAAAAAGGTTGGGGTCAGTTGTGGTCTTAAGTCAAGGACTACCTGTTTTTATGATTTTATGACAACTGGGTTACTAACTTGTGGAAGTTGAAGTTCTCAATATGCTGGCTGGGGAATTCTGGGAGTTGAAGTCCACAAACTGCTGGCTGAAGAATTCTGGGAGTTGAAGTTCAGTAATGACACACATGCAACCTGGGAGAAACCCCTCTTAGCGGTAGCGACGGCAAAAGAGACCTCGGAGTCTTGGTGGACAATCAACTAAACATGAGCCAACAATGTGCAGCAGCAGCTAAAAAAGCCATCACAATCCTAAGCTGCATCAACAGGGGAATACACTCCAAGACCAGGGAAGTCTTAATACCACTCTACTACGCCCTGGTCCGACCACACCTGGAGTACTATATTCAATTCTGGTCACCACACTTCAAAAGAGACATTGAAACTCTGGAGAAGGCACAAAAAAGAGCAACCAAGATGATTAAGGGATTGGAAACCAAGACTTACGAAGAGAGACTGCGGGAACCGGGCATGGATAGCCTAGAGAAAAGGAGGGCCAGAGCGGACATGATAGCAGTCTACAAGTATACGAGGGGATGTCACAGAGGGGAGGGGATCACTTTATTCTCCAGGGCACCAGAGGGCCAGACAAGGAACAACGGCTGGAAGCTGACCAAGGAGAGATTCAACATGGAGATAAGGAGGAACTTCCTGACAGTCAGAGCGATCAACCAATGGAACAACCTACCAGCGGACGTTGTGAACTCCTACACTCTGGACACTTTTTAAGAGAAGATTGAATTGCCACTTGACTGGTGTACTATAGGGTTCCTGCTTGGGCAGGGGGTTGAACTCGATGGCCTTCATGGACCCTTTCAACTCTAATAATAGAATAGAATATAATAGAATTTTTATTGGCCAAGTGTGATTGGACACACAAGGAATTTGTCTTGGTGCATATGCTCTCAACGTACATAAAATAAAATAAATAAGTAAGTAAGTAAGTAAGTAAGTAAGTAAGTAAGTAAGTAAGTAAGTAAGTAAGTAAATAAATAAATAAATAAATAAATAAATAAATGCTGTCTGGAGAATTCTGAGAGTTGAAGTCATCAACATGCTGGCTGGGGAATTATGGGAGTTGAAGTCCACAAACCACTGGCTGGGGAATTATGGGAGTTGACGTCCACACACTATTTGCTAAGGTTGAAAGCATTGCTGTCGGGAGAGAAGCTGGTTAGATTGGAACCACAATTCTCGAGGTGGAGAAATTCCAAGTGTCATCAAAGATCTGGTGCATCCCAAAACCCTGAAGGATCCAGCTCATTGAAGGACAAGACTATGGACTCAGCTTAATTTTTTATTATTATTTTTCTGTCCTTGTAAAGGATTGATCTTTGGCAAGGAAAGCAGCCTCTTTCTGGCTTCGATCAAGATATTAATCTATCTGATACAGGTCCAAAAGCCGTCTGCCAAATAAGCCAATTTGTAAAATAAAATTTTATTGTAAGCTGCCCAGAGACACTTAGGTGAGATGGATGGGGTGGAAATAAGATGAACGGACGGACGGACGGATGAAAGGATGAAAATGGGATTAAGGATTTGGCAAGACAAGACATATGACTCGGGAATCTCAATTTTCCAATGCTACTCCCTCTTTCTCTCTGTCCATCCCATGCGCCATCATGCAAATAAAATTGGACTAGATCAGTGATGGCGAACTTTTTTTGGCTCATGTACGAAAATGTGTGTGTACCTGTGCTAGCATAACACCCACCCACCTGTCTGTCTGTCCACCCATCCAACCCTACCGACCCACTCACCATCCTTCCTTCCTTCCTTCCTCTGTCCCTTCGTCCTTCCTTCCTTCCTTCCTTCCTTCCATCCTTCCATTTTTCCTTCCTTCCTTCCTTCCATTCTTCCTTTCTTCCTTCCATCCATCCTTCCTTCCATCCATCCTTCCTTCCATCCATCCTTCCTTCCTTCCTTCCATCCTTCCATCCATCCATCCTTCCTTCCATTCTTCCATTCTTCCTTCCTTCCATCCTTCCTTCCTTCCATACTTCCTTCCTTCCTTCCTTCCTCCCTTTCTTCCTCCTCCCTGTACATTTTCTCCTTCCTTCCTTCCTCCTCCCTGTACATTTTCTCTTTCCTTCCTTCCTTCCTCCCTTTCTTCCTCCTTGCTGTACATTTTCTCCTTCCTTCCTTCCTTCCTTCCTTCCTCCTCCCTGTACATTTTCTCTTTCCTTCCTTCCTTCCTCCCTCCCTTTCTTCCTCCTTGCTGTACATTTTCTCCTTCCTTCCTTCCTTCCTCCTCCCTGTACATTTTCTCTTTCCTTCCTTCCTTCCTCCCTCCCTTTCTTCCTCCTCCCTGTACATTTTCTCCTTCCTTCCTTCCTTCCTCCTCCCTGTACATTTTCTCTTTCCTTCCTTCCTTCCTTCCTCCCTCCCTTTCTTCCTCCTCCCTGTACATTTTCTCCTTCCTTCCTTCCTTCCTTCCTTCTACTATGTCCTTCTACTGTGTTGGCTTTTTTAGCCACCACTGCACATTACTGGCTCATGTTTAGTTTAGGAGTGGGTTCCAACTTACCTCGCGGCCGTTTTGCTTCCTCCCACGCCTTGTGGGCGCACACGCTTTATGCACACACACATGCGCAGCACCAAAATTTTTTTTTTTAAGCCAAAAACAAAATAGCAACCTCATGCACAGTGCCAGAAACTCAGCTTCATCACATGCTCAGGAGAAAAAATAAATTTTAACAAAAATCAGAAAAAAAAACATTTTTTTTTTAAAAAAAGATGGCAGCTTCCACAGACCAGCACCGACTGAACTGGGTTGGTGACATCATTGTGATGTCACCAATGGGTCACTACCTCTATGCGTCTCTTATCTTTAATATCGTCATCATCATCAATATCATTTTATTTATAGTTGGGGGAAAGACCAAAAGCAACATGAGAAAATATTATTTTACTGAAAGAGTAGTAGATCCTTGGAACAAACTTCCAGCAGACGTGGTAGATAAATCCACAGGAACTGAATTTAAACATGCCTGGGATAAACATATATCCACCCTAAGATAAAATACAGAAAATAGTATAAGGGCAGACTAGATGGACCATGAGGTCTTTTTCTGCCGTCAGACTTCTATGTTTCTATGTTTGTATTACACCCCAATATCCATCCGTTGGGTTACGGAGGAAGGCCAGGCCAATTAAATTAGATTTTAATTTACTTTAATAACAGCCCATTTAAGGTCTGGTGGGGTGGATAATAATAATAATAATAATAATAATAATAATAATAATAATAATAATAATTTATTAGATTTGCATGCCGCCCCTCTCCGAAGACTCAGGGAGGCTCACAACAACAATACATAATATACAAATCCAATATTTTTATTTATTTTTATTTATTAGATTTGTATGCCGCCCCTTTCTGTAGACTCGGGGCGGCATATTAAAAACAATTTAAGAACCCTTATAAAGAACAATCATGCAACCAGACAAACCATACATAAATTGGAACAACTAGGGGTATATAAGTTGTCCCATGATGGGGGCTAACCTGTGGGCCCCTTTTCTCGGGGGTGTTTTAGGGACGCCAGAGTTGCCTCTCTATTTTAACTGGATCTGCTTTGATGGGTGTCGGACTGGGTGTCTTTGAGTTTCCAACGCAGACCGTTTAATTGAAATTAAGCGGGGTGCCTGCTAATTATTGCAAACCGCTGAGAGCCAGGGGATGGTGGCGGGTGGAAATATTATAAATAGAATCGATAAATAATAAGGAAAAACTTCGGGATTACCACCGTT
>NC_091950.1:9880034-10010000 GCF_031021105.1 Erythrolamprus reginae | reverse complement strand
GGCAACCCCTGAGATATTGGAAGGCTGCTATCATGTCTCCCCTGGTCCTTCTTTTCATTCAACTAGACAGGCCCAGTTCCTGCAACCGTTCTTCATGTGTCTTAGCCTCCAGTCCCCTAATCATCTTTGTTGCTCTCCTCTGCACTTTTTCTAGAGTCTCAACATCCTTTTAGCATCGTGGTGACCAAAACTGAATGCAGTATTCCAAGTGTGGCCTTACCAAGGCCTTATAAAGTGGTAGCAACACTTCACATGATCTTGGGAGGATGAGGGTGGGAGGTCTGTTCTCAGAAATGTTGGACTCAATTGGATTTAAAATAATAATAATAATAATAATAATAATAATAATAATAATAATAATAATAATAATGCCTTCAATCTTCTCCAACAACTGGCCATGCAATGCCCTGGACAGTTGGCGGAACAAAGCATTGCATGGCCAGTTCTTGGAGAAGATTGAAGGCAAAGTGGATAAAGAAAAGACCTGGTCATGGCTTACAAGTGGAACACTCAAAAAGGAGACAGAAGGACTAATACTGGTGGCACAAGAACAGGCCATTAGAACAAATGCTGTCAAAAGCCAGAATTGAAAAATCAACAGACGATCCAAAGTGCAGACTCTGTAAAGAAACAGATGAAACAATCGATCACATACTCAGCTGCTGCAAAAAGATCACACAGACTGACTACAAGCATAGACATGATGCTGTGGCACAGATGATCCACTGGAACTTGTGTCGGAACTACCATTTACCAGTGGCAAAGAACTGGTAGGATCACAAGCCTGAAAAAGTGGTCGAAAATGAGCAAGCAAAACTACTGTGGGACTTCCGACTTCAGACTGACCGAATTCTGAAGCATAACACACCAGACATCCTGATTGTGGAGAAAAAGAAAGTATGGATCATCGACATCGCAATCCCAGGAGACAGCAGAATTGAGGAGAAGCAGCTAGAGAAATTAGTGAAATACGAAGATCTAAAAATCGAGCTGCAACGACTCTGGCATAAGCCAGTGAAAGTGGGTCCCAGTGGTACTTGGCACGCTGGGCGCAGTACCAAAGGATCTCAGTGGACATTTGAAAACCATCGGAATTGACAAAACCTCCATCTGTCAATTCGCAAAAGGCCGCTTTACTGGGATTGGCAAACATAATTCGCAGCTACATCACTCAGTCCTAGGTGCTTGGGAAGCGCGCCGACTGGTGATGAAATACGAAATCCAGCATAGTGATCTCGTTTGCTGTGTTGTGCTGACATAATAATAATAATTTATTGGATTTGTATGCCGCCCCTCTCCGTAGACTCGGAGTTAAAATAGTTAAAATGATAATTATTTTTAAAGTAATGTAAAAGAATTAGAAATTGGATGGTAGAAATCCGGATGCTGGATGCCCCCCCCCCCCAAAAAATGGTGGTAGCATTAGATAATTATGTAACACAAATTTAAAGGGAGTTTAAGATTTACATTTTTAAAATATAACATTTTATTATTTTTCTTTTTTTAGATTAGTTGTTGGAGTGATAGAGTTATGATTGATGAAATGAAAGTAGACTTTTAGGGGCCGCCACAGAGAAGGCTCTTCCCCTGGGTCCCGCCCATCTTATTGCTAAGATGTTGTAAAATGCCCTAAGTCTAAGGAGAAGGGCGGCATAAAAATTGAATGAATGAATGAATGAATGAATGAATGAATGAATAAACTAACTAACTGTTCTGCCGGGCTCTCTGGTAGGAGCCTCCCGAAAATTCAAGGGTACAAATTGCACACACACACACACATTTGAAATTCAAAACAATGTTCTTTATCACAAAATTCAAAATAAACTAAGCACTCTTTTTGTATTGCAAAGAGCACTCGTCCCAAAACAACTGGGTAGTCTGTACAATTTCCCTTAAGCAGTCATCAAGTACTTAGCTAGCAGCTGTGAAGAAACTTCACACCCCTTCTTCTTACAATGAAGTGACACACACACACACACACGTTGCTCTGCTTTGGTTTCAAAGGCATGAAAAAATCAACAAAGTCCAGAAAACAGCAACATACGATTCGTGAAGAACTGCGATCAGATACTCTTTCACAACGGCCAAACCCACACGCTGCTATTTATAGCAGCAGCCCTAATTACTGGAGCCCCAGCCAATCACAGGTGGCCTCATTTCTCCTGTAATAATCCTTTAGTTGTTGTCTCGTATGCATCACTCTGTGCATGCGTGGATGTGTCATTAATTCTTGTTCAGAATCAAAGATGATACAGATGATTGATCTCCTCCTGGGCTGTCTGCCAAACTCCCCTCTTCCCTGTCACTCATGCTTCCTTAGTCAGAGGAGGCTTCGTCAGCAGATTCCATCGGGAGCAAAACAGACCTGTGGCATGTGGATGTCTCCCCCACATCCACCTACACATTCCTTGGGGCAGGAGCTGGGCCAGAGCTAACCACAACACCAACGAACCAACCAACCAACCAACCAGCCAGCCAGCCAGCCAGCCAGCCAGCCAGCCAGCCAGCCAGCCAGCCAGCCAGCCAGCCAGCCAGCTAGCTAACTAACTAACTAACTAACTAACTAACTATAACTAACTGTTGGCCCCCTAACGGACCTGGCACGGGAATTTCAACAACAACAACAACAAAAGGCACGCCAAAGGATTGCACCACGAACGTCACACGCCAAGTCTGAAGTGAGGGAGAGAATGTGTAAAATGAGGAATGGGAGAAGAAGACAGGGAGGAAGGGAAGGAGCGAGGGGAGAAAGAAAACCTTTTGGTCCTTTGTGGTTGTGATTTGAAGGGTCGGAGTTTCCCCATCCATCAACTTTCTTTTCTGACTTTAAGGGGAGGGAGGGAGGGAAAAAAATAGAAAAGAGAAGGCTCTCTCTGTGTGTTTGTGTTTGTGCAGTGTCTCTGAGTGTGCAAAAATGGATTTTTTTTCTCTCTCCAGGATTGAAGAAGGGAAGTTTTGTCTGGGTTCTGTCGTCCATTCTCTCCCAGGGGGCCTCTCTCAAACTTTAGCCCCGTACGGGAGGGGGGGGAAAGGCAAGCAAACTGGCATTTTCTAAGGGAACAACGGCCTCTCTCTCGTGGGAAACATGCTTTTATTTAAATTCTATTTTTGAGGGGAAAGAGGCAGCTGCTTTAAAATGAAGTCCTGATCTGTAGGGGCTGCTTTTTCCACCCTCCCCCAAAAGCAAAGCAAACTCCTTTGTGTCTGTTTGCCAGCCTAGACAAACTTTACACGGGGTGTAGAATCCTAGATAGGGAAGGGTCCCGCGAGGGCATTTAGTCCAACCCTGGTTTAAAGTGCTGGGAATCTAAATGGGGTGCTCAATCGCCAATCACAATTTCTGCGGTTAAACATAGAAACATAGAAGTCTGATGGCAGAAAAAGACCTCATGGTCCATCTAGTCTGCCCTTATACTGTTTTCTGTATTTTATCTTAGGATGGATATGTGTTTATCCCAGGCATGTTTCAATTCAGTGACTGTGGATTTACCAACCACGTCTGCTGGAAGTTTGTTCCAAGCATCTACTACTCTTTCAGTAAAATCATATTTTCTTATGTTGCTTTTGATCTTTCCCCCCAACTAACTTCAGATTGTGTCCCCTTGTTCTTGTGTTCACTTTCCTATTAAAAACACTTCCCTCCTGGACCTTATTTAACCCTTTAACATATTTAAATGTTTCTATCATGTCCCCCCTTTTCCTTCTGTCCTCCAGACTATACAGGTTGAGTTCATGAAGTCTTTCCTGATACGTTTTATGCTTAAGACCTTCCACCATTCTTGTAGCCCGTCTTTGGACCCGTTCAATTTTGTCAATATCTTTTTGTAGGTGAGGTCTCCAGAACTGAACACAGTATTTCCAAATGTGGTCTCACCAGCACTCTATATAGCGGGATCATAATCTCCCTCTTCCTGCTTGTTATACCTCTAGCTATGCAGCCAAGCATCCTACTTGCTTTCCCTACCGCCTGACTGCACTGTTCACCCATTTTGAGACTGTCAGAAATCACTACCCCTAAATCCTTCTCTTCTGAAGTTTTTGCTAACACAGAACTGCCAATACAATACTCAGATTGAGGATTCCTTTTGCCCAAGTGCATTACAATACTAGGATGAGGGGGCAGCCCCTAAAGCTCATGGGGGGTAAGTAAAACCAGGAATGGAGGAAGGAGGGGGATGAAGAAAAGATGGAAGGGAGCGTCTCTACTTCGCTGAAATTTGACTTTCGCGGGCAGTCTTGGAACGTATCCCCTAGGAAAGTCAAGGAACCACTGTATTAGCATTACTACTGTTTGTTTGTTTGTTTACTTACTTACTTACTTACTTACTTACTTACTTACTTACTTACTTACTTACTTACTTACTTACTTATTTATTTATTGAGTTGAAAGGGACCGTAAAGGCCATCGAGTTCAACCCCCTGCCCAAGCAGGAACCCTATAGTACACCAGTCAAGTGGCAGTCCAATTCCCTCTTAAAAATGTCCAGAGTGTTGGAGTTCACAACGTCCGCTGGTAGGTTGTTCCACTGGTTGATCGCTCTGACCGTCAGGAAGTTCCTCCTTATCTCCATGTTGAATCTCTCCTTGGTCAGCTTCCAGCCGTTGTTCCTCATCCGGCCCTCTGGTGCCCTGAAGAATAAAGTGACCCCCTACTCTCTGTGACATCCCCTCGTATACTTGTAGACTGCTATTAACTTTGAATTGACTATCGGGTAATGTCAGGGTAATAATGAAGTAAGAGCGGAATAGCTGCTGCTTTGATGTAATGCTACAAACGAGTCAGCAAAGGGTTTTTAGGCTGATATCACTTTAAGAGCCTGTAATAAGAAGAGGCCCTCTCTCTCCATGTGTGCTTCCATGCTATAATTGCTGATTGTTGTTTGTTTGAGGTCTGACTAAAGTACGTGTATGTATATATATATATATATATATATGTAGATAAATCCACTATTTATGAGGGTCGCCCAGAAAGTAATGCACCACATTTTTTTTCTTCAACAATTATTTATCGAACACAATGAAACTTACACACAAGAAAGAATGATGTTTCTTCTACTCTCCCTATTTTTCCATGTAATCTCCATCCCGTTGTGTGGCCTTCCTCCAGCAAGACACAAGGGCATGTATGCCCTATCGGTACCACTCCTTGTTCTGGTCAGAAGCCACTTCTGCACTGTACGAATCACCTCTAATGGTCTCACCCTCTATGCCCAGCGACTAACTGTACTTCTGTCGACTGCAGATTATCCATAAACTGCATGCAAACGTTTGTGAAGGTTCCCAACAGTTTCTTTTTCACAGTGAAAAATTCAATGACGACATGCTGCTTGTAACGTACATCACTTACAGACACTATTTCGAAACACTGCTGCAGCTACTCTATCTGTCTGAAGAAACTCAAAATTTACACAAGCACTCCTGATAATTCAAGTAGTGTATATCCAAAGTTTTGCATTCACACCATTACTATAAGCTGAGGAAAAAAAGGGGCTGCATTAGTTTCTGGGTGACCCTCGTACATACAAACCTCCGTTTGTTGTATTTGCTCCTGGGTTGTCTCACATAGTTACACTGTATGCCCTTTGACATATAATTTTATTTCAGTTTATTCATTACCTCTATCCTTCTTTTGATCAAATTATTATTATTATTATTATTATTATTATTATTATTATTATTATTTATTGGATTTGTATGCCGCCCCTCTCCGCAGACTCCTCTTATTCTCCCCCCCCCTCTTTTGAGTCTGACCACCTTGTTAATTAAATGACAACAGGGTTCGCTTGGGGGAAATCAGCAGAAGATGTGAATTATTGGATTCAAACTGCAGTACCTTGCATGATCACTAGATGGTGAGAAAAAGGCATTGAATCTCGAAATCTTTGTCGCCCTCAACTGGCCATCTGGATATTTCCAGCACAAAAAAAAATCCCTAATCAGAACAAAAGAAATACAGTATTTTGTTATCTTGGGGGGAGATACCCAGAAGAGGGAAGCTGTCAAAAAAGTCAAGATGGCTGCTGCAACGATGCAATTGAAGCCCCGTACACTTGCAACAAGTATTAGAGCTTTGATTACGCTCCCGTAGCTCCCATCTCAATTTTCCCAACTTACCTCTTTTAGTTACTCAGGAAACCTATAAATTGCTCTCACCGTTTTCATTTATGAACCACCTCTGATCCCATTTTCAAGCGAAGGGTAAGAATTTGAGCCGGAGGCTTTCTGGTCAAAACAATTATTTTATAATGAGAAGAAATTTTTAGACCTCTTTTAAACTCCCTGAGTTGAGTTGACCTATCAACAACGAACTTGTTTTGGAACGCCTCTGTTTTGGCTGCAATCATTTCTGCCCCAGATATTTTACAACATTTTGTTGTTGGTTTTTTTTTTTCTTTTAATGCACAACTTCCGATATACAGCTAGACTGCAGTTGTGCCAGAATAAAAACCTGAAAATGTAAGATGATTGAAGCTGGCCTGCAGATGTCTGGATGGCCGTTAGATGGTGGCAGAGCTAATGTTCTGGGCATAGCTTTGCTGCAAACCAGAGGCCATCTAGAGGATTATAGGGCAGGGATGGTCCTCTATTGATTAGGCTCGCTTTGGTGTTCCACTTCCCTCAGTTGCACATGTTTTTTAAAAAAATTAATGCATTATGAAATTACCAGTAGGAAAACAAAAACCAAATTCCAGGCTGTATATTACTCATTTGTCTTTTGTCTGTCTGTATATCTATCTATCTATCTATCTATCTATCTATCTATCTATCTATCTATCTATCTATCTATCTGTTGTGGTTAGCTCTGGCCCAGCTCCTGCCCCAAGGAATGTGCAGGTGGATGTGGGGGAAACATCCACATGCTGCAGGCCTGTTTTGCTCCCGATGGAATCTGCCGACAAAGGCTCCTCTGACCAAGGAAGCATGAGTGACAGGGAAGAGGGGAGCTTGGCAGACAGCCCAGGAGGAGATCAATCATCTGTATCATCCTTGGATTCTGAACAAGAATTAATGACACATCCACGTATGCGTAGAGTGATGCATAGGAGACAACAACTGAAGGATTATTACAAGAGAAAATGAGGCCACCTGTGGTTGGGTGGGGCTGCTGTAATTAGTGCTACAGATAAAAGTGCAACCTGGTGTTTTAGTCTCATGGCAGTTTATCTGATTCATTGTTTCGTCAAGATCGTGGTTTTTGTGCTGTTCAAGATTGTATGTGGACTCTCTGGACTTTAGAATTGGACTCAATTTCCCAGTTATTGGGTGAGCAATTGGATTGCATTTAACCTGTGCCTTGTGTGTACCAGAAAATCCCCTTGACATTTAAAAAGGGAGCTGTTTCTGTTTTTCTGTTTATAAAAATTTTGGGTTTTCCTTTTATCCTGTGGTGTGGGTCTTCCTGGACTAATTACTCTGTAATTACAGGCAATTGAAGCACACCGGCAGAACATCTATCTATCTATCTATCTATCTATCTATCTATCTATCTATCTATCTATCTATCTATCTATCTTTTGCCAAACGTCCGGATTCGGCATTCAGGAGGCCGCCGAGAAGCCCCACCGCCCGGATGTCACCTTTTGAAACAGCCGGAGGGCTTCTCGGCCTCCTCCCGAACCCGAACGCCAAACCCGAACTTTTGCCAAACGTCCGGATTCGGCATTTGGGAGGCTGCCGAGAAGCCCCACCGCCCGGATGTCACCTTTTGAAACAGCCGGAGGGCTTCTCGGCCTCCTCCCGAACCCGAACGCCAAACCCGAACTTTTGCCAAACGTCCGGATTCGGCATTCAGGAGGCTGCCGAAAAGCCCCACCGCCCGGATGTCACCTTTTGAAACAGCCGGAGGGCTTCTCGGCCTCCTCCCGAACCCGAACGCCAAACCCGAACTTTTGCCAAACGTCCGGATTCGGCATTCAGGAGGCCGCCGAGAAGCCCCGCCGCCCGGCTGTCGCCTTTTGAAACAGCCGGGGGGCTTCTCAGCATTCTCCCAAACGCTGAACCCAGAAGTTCGGCAAAGGTTCGGGTTTGGTGTTCGGGTTCGGGAGGATGCCAAGAAGCCCCCCCGACTGTTTCAAAAAGCAACAGCCGGGCGGCGGGGCTTCTCGGCGGCCACCCGAACCTGAATTTTTACCGAACTTCTGGGTACGGCGTTCGGGCAGCGGGTTCGTAAGATGGGAAAAGTTCGGAAGAAGAGGCAAAAAATTTCCGAACCCTGGGTTCGTATCTCAGATTGTTCGTATGGCGAGGGGTTCGTATCACGAGGTACCACTGTACTTTCTTTTTTCCCTTCT
The DNA here is from genome assembly GCF_031021105.1 of Erythrolamprus reginae. Taxonomy (NCBI): domain Eukaryota; kingdom Metazoa; phylum Chordata; class Lepidosauria; order Squamata; family Dipsadidae; genus Erythrolamprus; species Erythrolamprus reginae. The sequence goes on along the minus strand of NC_091950.1, from coordinate 10,001,709 downwards.
TTTTGGCTTGTTATTTTAATGAAGTCTAAAATACGAAGACAGGCTGTCCAGTCCATGAATCTGCCATTCATTAAGTGTTGTACCACATGATTCTTGACAAATGTATTTTTTTCTTTTATGTACGTTGAGAGCATCTGCACCAAGACAAATTCCTTGTGTGTCCAATCACACTTGGCCAATAAAATTCTATTCTATTCTATTCTATTCTTCCTAGGAAATAATAATAATAATAATAATAATAATAATAATAATAATAATAATAAGAAGAAGAAGAAGAAGAAGAAGAAGAAGAAGAACAACAACAACAACAACAACAACAACAACAACAACAGAGTTGGAAGGGACCTTGGAGGTCTTCTAGTCCAAACCCCTGCTTAGGCAGGAAACCCTACACTACTTCAGACACATGGTTATCCAACATCTGCTTAAGAACTCCCAGTGTTGAAGAATTCACAACTGCTGGAGGCAAGTTGTTCCACCGATCAACCGTTCCGACTGTCAGGAAATTTCTCCTTAGTTTTAAGTTGCTTCTCTCCTTGTTTAGTTTCCACCCATTGATTCTTGTCCTACCCTTAGGTGCATTGGACAATATCCTGACTCCCTCTTCTTTGTGGCAACCCCTGAGATATTGAGACACTGCTATCATGTCTCCCCTGGTCCTCCTTTTCATTAAACTAAACCTACCCAGTTCCTGAAACTGTTCTTCGTAGGTTTTAGACTCCAGTCCCCTAATCATCTTTGTTGATGTTCAGCTACAAGAAGTTGAAGTCCACAAGTCTTAAAGTTGCCTGGTTTGGGGATCCCTGGTGTAGGAACCTAGCACCCACTCCTCTCCTAGAAGAACGAAATATTTTAGAAAATATTAAAAAAGCAGAATATTATATTTTCCCTAAAGGAGAAATATTTTATTTATTTTTATTTATTTATTCATTTGTCCAATACACAAATACATAGGAAGAAAAATAGACATGTAGTAATATATATAAGGGTAAAGTGAACTTAGAGGAGAGGATATATGAAAGGAAGAGAATATATATGATAAGTGAGAGAAAGAAAAGACAATTGGACAGGGGACGAAAGGCACACCAGTGCACTTATGTACGCCCCTTACTGGCCTCTTAGGAACCTGGAGAGGTCAATCGTGGAGAGTCTAAGGGAGAAATGTTGGGGGTTAGGGGTTGACACTATTGAGTCCGGCAATGAGTTCCACGCTTCGATAACTCGATTGTTGAAATCATATTTTTTACAGTCAAGTTTGGAGCGGTTAGTATTAAGTTTGAATCTGTTGCATGCTCTTGTGTTGTTTCTGTTGAAGCTGAAGTAGTCATTGACCGGTAGGACGTTGCAGCATATGATCTTGTGGGCAATACTCAAATCGTGTTTTAGGCGCCGCAGTTCTAGGCTTTCTAGGCCCAGGATTGTTAGTCTATTTTCGAAGGATATTCTGTTTCGAGTGGAGGAGTGAAGGGCTCTTCTGGTGAAATATCTTTGGACATTTTCAAGGGTGTTGATGCCTGAGATGTGGTATGGGTTCCAGACAGATGAGCAGTAGTCCAGGATGGGTCTGGCAAAAGTTTTGTAGTCTCTTGTGAGTAGTGTGAGATTGCCTGAGCAGAAGCTGCGTAGGATCAGGTTAACAACTCTAGAATCTTTTTGGCAATATTGTTGCAGTGTTTCTAAAGACAGACACACACAGCTTAGGCTTCCTGGTCCCAGCAGATACAGAATAACAGAGTTAGAAGGGACCTTGTAGATCATCTAGTCCAACCCCCCAGCTCAAGCAGGAGTCCCTACACCATTTCCAACAAATAGTAGTCCAATTTCCTCTTGAAAGTCTCAATCGTTGGAACTCTTACAACTACTAAAGGTAAGCTGCCCAGTTCCCGCAACCGTTCTTCATATGTTTTAGCCTCCACCCCCTAATCATCTTTGTTGCTCTTCTCTACACTTTTTCTAGAGTCTCAATATATTTTGCGCATGTACAGAGGGTTAAAAACAACAAATGGTGACATCCGGGTGGCTGGTCGGAGCTGCTATTGGTTCTCCGAACCAACGGAGCCTGTCGCTATCGGTACGCCCGAACTGGGCTGAACTGGTAGCCTTTCACCCCTGAGTTCAGAGCCTGCTTTTCTTTCGTCCTGCTATTGCCCTTGTTCAATAAAAGGTTCCTTCTGAAATACCAAGTTTCAAGAGTCTTTACTTTCTTGAATAAGGAAAGGCCTCGGAGAAACCAGATGGAAAGTGTTCTGTCGGGCTCTCTGGTAGAATCCTCCCGAAAATTCACAGGTACAAATTTCAGACACACACACGTTTGAAAATTCAAAACAATGTTCTTTATAATGAAAATTCACTTAACCTAAGCCCTCTCTTTGCATAGCAAAGAGCACTCGTCTCCAACCAAACTGGTAATTTGTACAAGTCCCTTATCAGTTCTGAGATACTTAGCTTGCAGCTGTGAGGCAATTCACAGTCCTTCTTCTTTCACAAAGTGAAACACACTTTGCTCTGGTTTAGTTTCAAAGCGGGAAAAAAGCAACACACCAAGGTCGGAGTCAGCAAAGCAGGCACAAAACACAACGATCAGATAATCCTCCACAATGGCCAAAACCCACAGGCTGCTCTTTATAGCAGCCTCACTAATGACCACAGCCCCACCCAACCACAGGTGGCCTCATTTTCTTTGATAATAATCTCTCAGTTGTTGCTGCCTATGCATCGCTCTCCTCATCATTAACTCTTATTCTGAATTCAAGGAGGAGAGAGATAATTGATCTCAGTCTGATCTGTCTGCCACACTCTCCTCCTCCCTGTCACTCATGTCTTCTTGGTCAGAGGAGCCTTCATCAGCAGATTCCACGGGGAGCAAAACAGTCCTGCGGCATGTGGATGTCGCAGTCGGTGTTAGTGGGGGGTCAGAGGTCGGCTCCGAGGTCGCTTCCTTGTGGGGTACCTCAGGGGTCGGTCCTCTCCCCCCTGCTATTCAACATCTACATGAAACCGCTGGGTGAGATCATCCAAGGACATGGGGTGAGGTATCATCAATATGCCGATGATACCCAGCTTTACATCTCCACCCCATGCCCAGTCAACAAAGCGGTGGAAGTGATGTGCCGGTGCCTGGAGGCTGTTGGGGCCTGCATGGGTGTCAACAGACTCAAACTCAACCCGGATAAGACGGAGTGGCTGTGGGTTCTGCCTCCCAAGGACAATCCCATCTGTCCGTCCATCACCCTGGGGGGGGAATCATTGCCCCCCTCAGAGAGGGTCCGCAACTTGGGCGTCCTCCTCGATCCACAGCTCACATTAGAAAACCATCTCTCAGCTGTGGCGAGGGGGGCGTTTGCCCAGGTTCGCCTGGTGCACCAGTTGCGGCCCTATCTGGACCGGGACTCATTGCTCACAGTCACTCATGCCCTCATCACCTCGAGATTCGACTACTGTAATGCTCTCTACATGGGGCTACCTCTGAAAAGTGTTTGGAAACTTCAGATCGTGCAGAATGCAGCTGCGAGAGCAGTCATGGGCTTACCTAGGTATGCCCATGTTTCACCATCACTCCGCAGTCTGCATTGGCTGCCGATCAGTTTCCGGTCACAATTCAAAGTGTTGGTTATGACCTTTAAAGCCCTTCATGGCATTGGACCAGAATATCTCCGAGACCGCCTCCTGCCGCACGAATCCCAGCGACCGATTAGGTCCCACAGAGTGGGCCTTCTCCGGGTCCCGTCAACGAAACAATGTCGGTTGGCGGGCCCCAGGGGAAGAGCCTTCTCTGTGGTGGCACCGGCCCTCTGGAACCAACTCCCCCCAGAGATTAGAACTGCCCCTACTCTTCCTGCCTTCCGTAAACTCCTTAAAACCCACCTTTGCCATCCGGCATGGGGGAACTGAAACATCTCCCCCTGGGCATGTTTAATTTATATATGGTATGCTTGTGTGTATGTCTGTTAGTATATGGGGTCTTTCTTAAATCTTTAAATATTTTAAATTGTCAGATTATTTATGATTTGTTTCCACATGTTGTGAGCCGCCCCAAGTCTTCGGAGAGGGGCGGCATACAAATCTAAGTAATAAATAAATAAATGTCTCCCCCACATCCACAGTCCTTGGGGCAGGAGCTGGGCCAGAGCTAACCACAACAGAAAGGTAAGAGAAGAAAAGTAGGTGAGATCTTCAGGAAACCAAAAAACAAAACAAAACACAGACCCTTGAGGTATCCCTTGGGACCATCTTACTTTTGGGAATAGCCACCAAGCCTTGTCAAAAAAGAGCAAAACACGAGCTCTCCAACTTTCCCAAGAACACTTAATTGTGTGGCAAAGAGAAGCAGAACTAAAGGTAGCCTCCGAAATCAGTGTCCGGGGAATATACCGGTTCTCTGTTAAGAGCTTAGCTGGCATTTTGCAGAGAGGGTTGTAATGCCACAGCACAACAGAAGTCTTCTATCACACACACACACACACACCCTGGGGGACTCTCCAAATATCATGTTTCCTCTTGGTTCCCGCAGGTGCTTGTCCCATACATAGAAATGGGAAGACTGTTGAAAGGATGCTTAGGATACGGGGCCATACAATAGTGGGGTGTTGTTGTTTTGCGAGTCCCAGGGGGTTTGGGACCGTGCGCCCAGGAGAAGGAAGTGCTTGGCGACGTAGCGAAGGCAATTCAGCGAAACCGTGATGCCAACAGTAAATCACTTCCCTCTTCGATCCGTTATTTATCGTCTTATGTCAAATGCATCCTCCAAGGATTGTCTCCACGCTAGAAGGAAAGGCAGGCTTGAGGGACAGTGGAAAATAGGAAAATATTTGGAGGAAAGAAATTTGGAAGGGAGGGTAGGCCGGGACCAACTTGCAGCCTTCTCTTGAGGACTAGGTGCTGGGTGAAGGTGGGAAAGGAGAGGTAAGCAGGAGACACAGTTCTAGGCTGAATTAACAGAGGGATAGAATCAGTGTTCCCTCTAATTTTTTTTTGGGGGGGGGGCGGAAAAGTACAGTGTCTGAGGGGCAGTCCCTTCGGGACTGGGCGGCACAGAAATAATAAATAAATAAATAAATAAACAAACAAACAAACAAACAAACAAAAAACCCACCCTGTTTTGCCTCAGAGAATTTCAAAATAAAATACTGTACTGTGTGTCTATAACAGTGAGCTCATAATAGGGCAACTCTATCAATATCAAAATGCCACTTAAATAGTTGAGCTAGTTTCCTTTCTCTCTTCCTTACTTCCATTCTTTTTCTTTCTCTTTTCCTTCCTCTCTTTTTTCTATCTGTTTCTCTCTCTTCCTCTCTCTCTCCTTCCCTCTCACTCTTTCCCTCTCGGCTTTTGGGCAGGTTTGGAAAACTCTGAGTTGATGATGATTTTTAAGTGAGCGATTGCTCCCTGCTCAGCTTAGAGGGAACTATGGATAGAATCAAGATCACACGAAGTGTTAATGCCACTTTATAAGGCCTTGGTCAGGTCACACTTGGAATACGGCATTCAGTTTTGGTCGCCATGATGGAAAAAGGATGTTGAGACTCTAGAAAAAGTGCAGAGAAGAGCAACAAAGATGATTAGGGGACTGGAGGCTAAGACATGGGAAGAAGGGTTGCAGGTACTGGGCATGGCTAGTTTAATGAAAAGAAGGACCAAGGGAGACATGATAGCAGTGTTCCAATATGTCAGGGGTTGCCACAAAGAAGAAGGAGTCAGGCTATTCTCCAAAGCGGGTAGAGGGTAGAACAAGAAGAAGATGTTGGAAAACCATCTGTCTGAAGTAGTGTAGGGTTTCCTGCCTAAGCAGGGGGTGGGACTAGAAGACCTCCAAGGTCCTTTCCACCTCTATTCTTCCGTTCTGTTTTATTCTAATCGTCCTTAAAAGTTGCTGGTACCTGTCCATTTGTAAAGGGGGTCAAAACCCTGCAACCCTGATCAACCCACACTCCTTTTATAGATGTCCCCCCTCTACCCAAGCAGGGCAGTATTATTTTGATCACAACCCCATGTCCAGAATCTTGCACATTTCGTCTTCCTGGTTGGAAAACCTCTGCCCTCTGTAATCCTTACATTGCTAAGGTTATTTCTCTGCTTTTATTCAATTTGACGCGGGAGCTAATGGCCTGTTTTATTAGCCATCTAAGGACATTTTGGCATTCAAGGTGTCTGGGAGTGGAACACAACTTATCGTTTTTATTTCCAACAACTTCTTTGGCTTCATTGATAATAAACCATCACGCTTAGCAAAAAACAGACCACCGTTCAACCCAACTTAGGCTGTGAAATGGAATCAATTTGACCAGGTTTTTTTCTATCAGTTCTCCATTTCTAAGGCTATATATTTATTTCTTTTTAAAAAGCAACATCTGGGAGCTTTTAAAAGTTTTAGCAATAATATGAATACTTCAGGAGTTTGGAACATTGCTAATGAAGCATGTGCAAATTGCTAAATTATAAAATACTGTACTAATAATAAGATAGGGAGGGAGGGAATTTTTTTCTTATTATGAGCATTTTACAATTTAGCAATCTGCACTGGCTTCATTATCAAAGTTCCAAACTACTGAAGTACAGTGGTACCTCTATTTATGAACTTAATTTGTTCCGTGACCAGGTTCTTAAGTAGAAAGGTCTGTAAGAAGAAGCATTTTTTCCCATAGGAATCAATGTTAAAGCAAATAATGTGTGCGATTGGGGAAACCACAGGGAGGGTAGAGGCCCTGTTTCCTCCCAGGAGATTCCTAGACAGGCCCCCTGGAGGCTTCTCCCCGCCTTTTATGACACTGTTTCCTCCCAGGAGATTCCTAGAGAGGCCCCACGGAGGCTTCTCCCCGCCTTTTATTACACTGTTTCCTCCCAGGAGATTCCTAGAGAGGCCCCACGGAGGCTTCTCCCTGCCTTTTCTGGTTCTGTTTCCTCCTAGGAGATTCCTAGAGAGGCGCCAAGGAGGCTTCATCCTGCCTTTCCCGGCCCTGTTTCCTCCTAGGGGATACTAGAGAGGCCCCTCTGGAGGCTTCTCCCTGCCTTTTCCGGTTACAGTTTCAGACGCTTGGGTTTGTAAGTGGAAAACGTTTTTGAGAAGAGGCAAAAAAAATCTTGAGCACCTGGTTCTTATCTAGAAATGTTCGTAAGTAGAGGCATTTGTAGGTAGAGGTACCACTGTATTCATATTGGACCAGAGTACCTCCGGAACCGCCTGCTACTGCACGAATCTCAGTGGCTGATAAGGTCCCACACAGTTGGCCTTCTCCGGGTCCTGTCGACTAAACAATGTCCTCTGGCGGGCCCCAGGGGAAGAGCCTTCTCTGTGGCGGCCCCGGCCCTCTGGAATCAACTCCCCCCGGAGATTAGAACTGCTCCCACCCTCCTTGTCTTCCATAAACTACTTAAGACCCACCTATACCGCCAGGCATGGGGGATTTGAGACACCTTTCCCCCAGGCTTATTATAATTTATGTTTGTTATGTATGTGCTGTTTGGTTTTTAATTATGATAGGGTTTTTAGTTTTTTAATATTAGATTTGTGCCAGTATAATATTGTTTTTATCGTTGTTGTGAGCCGCCCCGAGTCTTCGGAGAGGGGCAGCATACAAATCTAATAAATTATTACTATTATTATTATTATTATTATTATTATTATTATTATTATTATATTACTGTATTGGTAAAACTTTAGAAAGCTCTCAGATTGGTCTGGATAATTAAAAAGTTTTTACTTGTATTGATATTGGAAACCTGTGAGTAATTTAGAAAAAAGGAAAAAGGAAAGAAAGAAAGCCTCGGAATATCTGAAGAAATCAATGGACTAGAATGTTAAAGAAGGTGAAATCGATACCCTATGATCTTCAGATATAATAAACAGAGTGAAATATTCTTTTTCATGTTGATCGGACTGCCTGGAGGCTGAGCCAGCCCTCTTCTGTATGCTGGAAATTAAATCTTTGGACAAGGACGTTATTTTGACGGTTGGACCCATTGCTTTAATATTCATAAAGATGTTAATGGAGGGTTGTTGGGGGGAAGGAACGTTATCATATAACGGGGTCTCTTGAATTCTCCTCTTCTCTGAAAACTGGGAACCCATTGAAATATCATGAAGACACTAGAGGACGTTTCTGCTCATGACTGAAATCCCCTGCATGGAAGACTTTTTGTTTGTTTGTTTGTTTGTTTATTTGTTTGTTTGTTTGTTTGTTTAAATACATAATTTTGGTATCATAGGATATAATCATCGTAAAAATACATGTATATCAATGGAAGAATAGAAGAAAAATACATAGGAATAGTGCGGAAGAAATAATAGAGTTCATAAACATATACAGTGGTACCTCATTTTACAAACGCCTCTTCTAATGAACTTTTCAAGATACGAACCCGGTGTTTAAGATTTTTTTGCCTCTTCTTCTGAACTATTTTCACCTTACAAACCCAAGCAGCTGCTGCTGGGATGAAGGGGTTTCTTTTTCCCCCCTTTTTTAAGAAACAAAAGGGAGGGGCAGCTTGGGGGAGGAAAGATTTTGCAGAGAACAACGTGCTTGCAAAGGCACTGAAAGGGTGTCTTTTTAAGAAAGAAAAGGAGGGGCAGCTTGGAGGAAAGATTTTGCAGAGAACAACATGCTTGCAAAGGCACTGAAACGGTGTCTTTTGAAGAAAGAAAAGGGAGGGGCTGCTTGGAGTAGGAAATATTTTGCAGAGAACAACATGCTTGCAAAGGCACTGAAAGGGTGTCTTTTTAAGAAAGAAAAGGGAGGGGCAGCTTGGAGGAAAGATTTTGCAGAGAACAACGTGCTTGCAAAGGCACTGAAACAGTGTCTTTTGAAGAAAGAAAAGGGAGGGGCGCCCCCCTTGCCTTTCTTCCTTCCCACTCACCCTTTAGCCTAGCCTTGCTTCTTCCACCCGCCCCCTTTAGCTGCTCCACCCTGCCCTCTGTTCACCTCCCTTCTAAAGTTTGGGGTTTTCCTGAAGGATTTGCAGGCATTATTTGCTTTTACATTGATTCCTCCCCCCCCCCCCAATTTTTTTATTAATTTTTTAAAATAGCAAACAAACACACATACAAACATTAAACATAAAGTGGGGGTACATTTCCCCCACTTATCTTGAAAGTATAAATTTAGATACAGAAAAAGAATACATAGTTAAATATATATTGAATATTGAAAAAATCTAATGAATTTGAATTAAAGTTTTCCAAATTTTTACTAATATATGTAGATGAACCAAAATTCTTACTATGTTACTTATACATAAACTAATTCTACCATAATCATCAAGCAGTATATTTAAACTAATGTTGACATTAATATTACCCAAATAAAAACAAATTCAACAAATTAACTAAAAATAGGTTTATATATCTTATTTTTTCTTATCTATCCATTTATAAACATTGTTCCACGTTTCATAGAACTTAGTATCTTCCTGATCATTTAAACGTCTTGTCATCATATCCATTTCAGCGCAGTCTAGTACTTTTGCTATAACTTCTTCTTCTTTGGGGATTTCTTCCCCCTTCCAATTTTGCGCATATATAATTCTAGCCGCAGTTAATATGTGTATAATTAAATATAAGATTTCTTTCTTATAAGTCTGATTAGTGATTCCTAGTAGATAGAATTCCGGAGTGTTTTCTATATCCTGCTTAACTATTTCTTTTATTATTTTCTCTATCATCTTCCAATATGTTTTAGCTTTACCACATGTCCACCATTGATGGTAATATGTTCCTATTTCTTTCTTACATTTCCAGCACAATGGAGATGTTTTGGGAAACATTTTTGCTATCCTGTTTGGTGGGAGATGCCACCTATAGAACATTTTAATTTGGTTTTCTTTTAATGATACTGATTTAGTCATTTTCCAATTGATTCCTATGGGAAACATTGTTTCATCTTACGAACTTTTCACCTTAAGAACCTCCTCCTGGAACCAATTAAGTTCGTATGATGAGGTACCACTGTACGTGTAGCTAGTAGAAACAAATTATAAAACAAAACATTCATTTAAAACCTGAATTATTTCTATTAGGAATTTACGAACAAAAGTTTTAAAAAGAGGACAGGTACTTGATATTACATATCCTAACTGCAGCTAGAATACTCTATGTCCAGTATTGGAAGAAAGACAGAACTCTGACTACATTAAACCTCATCAACAAGATACACGAATGTGCGTAACTAACCAAAATGACGTTTGAACTGCAAGATAGAGACACATCAGACTACTACACAGCTTGGGATCGATGGTACAATTGGTTGAAACATTACAAATATGTTAAAAAAGTAAGAAGAAAAATCAAACTTTAAAAGAACTATCCCAAAAGGATCAACTATTATATTACAGATAAGAGGAACTGTAAACATGTCGACAGGTGACTATCTAAAATGTCACAAAGAATGAACAAAACTAAAATAGTTTGAAATATTTTGATTTAAATATAAAAGTCGCAAATTAGCAGTCAACAATATGGTTGACAAACTAGTTGTATATGTGAAAGGATTAGATGGTAACCTCATAAATCTATGAAGATTAAAATTGACCATATATAACCTATACACAAATAATATGATGGCAAATGAAAATTATATAAATTTATATTTATATATTGTTGTGGTTCAGCCTGAGGCTGCTCAGGGACCGGCTGTGTCTCTGCTGGCTCCATGCCCGGAGGAGGATGACAGCGCAGAGGAGGGGGCCGAACAGTCGGACGGGGGAGAGGAAAATCAGGAATGGGATGAAGGAGAACAGCATGAGAGCCCCGGGGGGGGGGGCTCTCCCCAGCCAGTAGCTTGGAGTCATTAGGTGATGACGCACAAGCTGTCATTGACATGAGACAGAGACGTTCAGAGCAACGAAAGGAGCAGTTAAAGAAATATTATCACCATTGAATTAGAAACAGCTGGGTTTGGGTGTGGTCCTCATCAGCAGGGTTTAAAAGGCAGGCAAGCCCTTGAAGCCATGTGGAGTGTTATCAGCTTGGCGTGGCATTATCCTGTCTTGTTTCTCGGCGTCTCTGTTCCTGGCTTGTGGCCCAGCAGCTTTGGAAGATCCGTGGGAGGCGTAGGTCTGCTATCTACAGCCTTGGCTTGGCAGCAAGAATTCTGTACTGCTGCATGGACTTTTGGCCTTCGTGGATATATCTGAAGATACAGCATTTTCCTGTTTGTAAGGACATTTTCTGTTACCTGTGTTTTTCTTGAATTTTATAAAACTGCCTTTGCCTTTTACCAGTGTGTCTGGCTTCTCTTTTTGGGTTGGTATTGGCTTCTGGAGTGACCCAGACAGAACATATATTTATATGTATATTGACTACATAGTGATAAGCCATCACAGACAAACTCAATTTAAAATAATCTCATATAGTCGCATTGCTATTTCTTTCTTTTATGATATGTACCACATACAATTACATTGTGGAAACTGTTTATTTCTTTCCTCCTTTCTTTTTTTCTTTGTGATATATGATTTTCTTTTTTATATATATAAAACCAATAGACTTTTTAAAAAACAAAAACAAAACAAAGCCAGACTCACTTAGTGACCGTGTTCACGAATGTAGCCATTGTAAAATGGGACAAAACTCTCGCCAAACGAATCTGTCGCTTAGCGACATGAATTTTGGGATCCATTGTCGTCATAAGTCAAGGATTAACTGGGTCTCGGTTGGGCTGCCACAAAGAAGAGGGAGGGGTCCAGGGTGGTTCCCGTCCCAATTATGGTCGTACGTGGAAGACAGCCTGTATTTACTGATTTGTTAAATGTATTTGACCGCCCCCCTCCCTCGTCTCATCCAGCTGGGTAGCTGACAGCCAGAACAGGATAAAAACAGCATAAAAACACAACCAATAATTGCAAGCAGAAGATGCTACTTTAAAGGAGATAGGATGCACTGTGGGAGAAAGATTAAATTATCCGAAAAGATGGATAAATTGCCTCCGTGCCATTGCTGGCCTGCCTCGCCTTCTTCAAAAACAGATTTGCTATTAAGTTTAATGCTGGATCCTGCTGGATCGAACATGTCCGGTTGAATGAAAAGCCGCTTATGGAGTAATAGAATAACAAAGTTGGAGGGGAACTTAGAGGTCTCCCAGTCTGCCCCCCCCTGCTCAGACAAGAAAGGCTATGCCCTTTAGACTAGACTAGAATAAAATAGAACAGAACAAAAGAAGGAATGAAGAAAGAATAAAATAGAGAATAAAAGATAAAGAAAGAAGAGAATAGCGAATAGGATAGGATAGGATAGGATAGAACAGAAAGAACAGAACAAGGAATGAAGAAAGAATAGAATAGGGGATAAAGGATAAAGAAAGAAGAGAAGAGAGAATAGGGTAGGGTAGGATAGAATAGAAGAGAACAGAACAGAACAGAACAAGGAATGAAGAAAGAATAGAACAGGGAATAAAGGATAAAGAAAGAAGAGAAGAGAGAATAGGATAGGATAGGATAGGATAGAAGAGAACAGAACAGAACAAGGAATGAAGAAAGAATAGAACAGGGAATAAATGATAAACAAAGAAGAGAAGAGAGAATAGGATAGGATAGGATAGGATAGGATAGGATAGAATAGAATAAACAGAAACAGCTGGAAGGGACCATGGAGTTGTTCTAGTCCAACCCATTTTTTAGAGCCATTGAGGCCACCTGGAGGTTTGTCTGTGTCAGGCTCACCGAGTGTGTGGAGCCTCCTTGGAACTGCTGAAAGAACCGTGTTCTAGAAGGCTCCGCAGCCATTTTCCTTTCCTTCCCACCTCATTTCCTGAGGCGACCCTGAGGGATACAGTCAAACCTCCCACGTGGCCTCCACAGCTCTCTCACAGAAAAACAAACGACCAGTTCTGTCTGCAAAAAATAATAAACCCTTCAATTCCCCACCATCCTGTCAGAACTGAAGAAGCTTCTCAGGTGAGAAGCGAAACGCCTTCAAAGAAAAACAATATATATTCCCAGAATTCCTGAGTCAATCGTGCTAGTTCAGGAATTCTGGGAGTTGAAGTCCACATGTCATAGAAGAGACAACTTTGCCTACCTCTGACCTGGATGGTTGAGAATCTCCATAGATGCTCCCAGCTGGTTTCTGACAAGCAGAGTCAACAGGGGAAGCTCAATTCGCTTAATGACTGTTGTGATTCAGCCTGAGGCTCCTCAGGGACCGGCTGCATCTCTGCTGGATCCAGGCCCGGAGGAGGAGGACAGTGAACAGGAGGGGGAGGACCAGGCAGACGGGGGAGAGGAAGGTCAGGAAGAGGATGAGGGGGAGCAGCCTGAGAGCCCCAGAGGGGGCCTCTCCCCAGCCAGTAGCCTGGCCTCATTGGATGAGGAAGCACAGGCTATAATTGACATGAGACAGCAACGTGCAGCTCAGAGACGGGACCAATTAGAAAGGTATTGGCATCACTGAATTGGCAACAGCTGGTTTGGGGTGTGGTTCTCCTCAGCAGGGTTTAAAAGGCAGGCAAGCCCTTTCAGCCACGTGGAGCGTTATCAACTGGAAGTTCTGTGACCCTGCTTTGCTTCTCGGCGTCTCTAATCTTGGCTTGTGGCCTAAAAGACTGGAAGACTTGGGGGAGGCGTATGTTTGTTATCTCCAGCGTTGTTTTTGACACCAAGAATCCTGTTTTACTGCATGGCCTTCGTGAAACATCTTTGAAGTTTCAGCGTGTTCCTGTTTGTAAGGACATTCTGTTACCTGTGTTTGCTTTGAATTCTATAAACTGCCTTTGATTTTTACCAGTGTGTCTGGATTCTCTTTTTGGGTTGGTGTTTGCCTCTGGAGGGACCCAGACAGAACAATGACCATCCGATTTGCTTATCAACCATCTGATTCACTTAACGAATGCAGGGACTCGGCCTCAACCTTCAATCTCCTCACCTCCTGGGTGGTAAAATCCTCCTGCTTTTTGCCAAGAAAGCACCCTTATTTTATCCTGATTTACTGCCTGGAACCACATAACATGTTACTGCATTAACCCAATTTTCATGGTTCGTGAAGCCAGATAAATGAAGCCAGGATTTTATTTTTATTTTTTTTGCAAGGGGCTATGGCCAATAAAAATAAAATGCCTAATCAGAAAGTAGTAAGAAAAAGTGAATGTTTTATTCGGGAATTGTCATCCCCCAGCACCCAGGAGCATTCTGCAGGCTTCCCAAACCCTTTGCCCACCCATTTTTGCAAAAAAAAAGAGAGAAAAGACAGGTGAAAAATGGCCTGTTTCCCCCCCAAAATGGGACTGTTTTTGCCTTCTAATTCCCCCCAGCATGACTGGAGGAGGAATTCTGGGTGTTGAAGTCCACTAGTCTTAAAACTGTCAAGTTTGACGACTCCTGGGTTAGGGTTAGGGATGCAAGGGTATTCAAACTTGGCAAGTTTAAATCTTGTGGACTTCAACTCCAAGGGATCTTGAAGTCCTAATGGACGACCATTTAAATATATCACTTAATATATATCACTTAATGTCTATTCCCTTTCATATGTATTGTATATTGGACAAAGAATAAATAAATAAATAAATAAAATAAATATGAACCAGCCTTGTGCAGCAGCTGCCCAAAAAGCCAACACAGTTCTAGGCTGCATTAACAGAGGGATAGAATCAAGAGTGTTAATACCACTTTAAAAAGCCTTGGTAAGGCCACACTTGGAATACTGCATTCAGTTTTGGTCATCACGATGCAAAAAGGATGTTGAGACTCTAGAAAAAGTGCAGAGAACAGCAACAAAGAGGATTAGGAGACTGGAGGCTAAGACACATGAAGAATGGTTGCAGGAACTGGGCATGGCTAGTTTAATGAAAAGAAGGGCCAGGGGGGACATGATAGCAGTCTCCCAATATCTCAGGGATTGCCACAAAGAAGAAGGAATCAGGCTATTCTCCAAAGCATCTGAGGGTAGAACAAGAAGCAATGAGTGGAAACTAAACAAGGAGAGAAGCAACTTAGAATGAAGGAGAAATTTCCTGACAGTCACAATGGTTGACCAGTGGAACAGCTTGCCTCCAGAAGTTGTGAATGCCCCAACACTGGAAGTTTTTAAGTACATGTTGGATAACCATCTGTCTGAAGTAGTGTAGGATTTCCTGCCTAAGCAGGGGGTTGGACTAGAAGACCTCCAAGGTCCCTTCCAACTCTGTTATTGATGTTGTTATTGTTGTTTTTGTTGTTATTGTTGTTATTGTTGCCTATGGAGAGGGGCGGCATACAAAACTAATAAATGAATGAATGAATGAATGAATAAATAAATAAATAAATAAATAAATAATGTTGTTGTTGTTGTTATTATTATTATTATTAGTAGTAGTAGTAGTAGTAGTATTCTGCTACACTGGTATTTTATTAAATAATATATTACTACATCATTTGGTTCAGAATACTTTTTTTCCTTGTTTTCCTCCTATAAAATCAGGTGCGTCCTATACTCCAAAAATGCGGTGACAACCGTGGCAGGAAAGGTTGTAAAACAAGTCCAAATAAATTATTATTATTATTATTATTATTATTATTATTATTATTATTATTATTTTATTATTTATTAAATTTGTATGCCGCAGCAATAGAAAACAATGTATAATACAAATCTAATATTACAAAGTTAAAAACCCATAATTGAAAAAACATACACACAACATACCACACATAAACTATATAGGCCTCGGGAAGATATGGCAGAGATGGGTTTTAAGAAGTTTACGAAAGGCAAGGAGGGTGGGGGCTATTCTTATCTCTGGGGGGAGCTGGTTCCAGAGGGTCAGGGCTGCCACAGAGAAGGCTCTTCCCCTGGGTCCCACCAGATAACATTGTTTAATCGACGGGACCAACTCTGTGGGACCTGACCGGTCGCTGGGATTCGTGCGGCAGAAGGCAGTCCCAGAGATATTCTGGTCCGATGCCATGAAGGGCTTTATAGGTCATAACCAACACTTTGAATTGTGACCGGAAACTGATCGGCAACCAATGCAAACTGCGGAGTGTTGGTGTAACATGGGCATATTTAGGGAAGCCCATGATTGCTCTCGCAGCTGCATTCTGCACTATCTGGAGTTTCCGAACACTTTTCATAGGTAGCCCCATGTAGAGAGCATTACAGCAGTCAAGCCTCGAGGTGATGAGGGCATGAGTGACTGTGAGCAGTAACTCCCGGTCCAGGTAGGGCCGCAACTGGTGCACCAGGTGAACCTGGGCAAACTCCCCCCTTGCCACAGCTGAAAGATGTTTCTCTAGTGTGAGCTGTGGATCGAGGAGGACGCCCAAGTTGCGGACCCTCTCTGAGGGGGTCAGTAATTCCCCCCCCCCAGGGTAATGGGCGGACAGATGGGATTGTCCTTGGGAGGCAAAACCCACAGCCACTCCGTCTTATCAGGGTTGAGTTTGAGTCTGTTGACACCCATCCAGGCCCTAACAGCCTCCAGGCACCGGCACATCACTTCCACTGCTTGCTTAGCAACATAAATCTTGGACTGAATTTTGATCGTAAGCCGAAACCTACTACCTGTGTTTCTAGTTTCTCCCTAAAGAGTCTAATTTTGTGCCAAGCGAATCTGGTGTGAAGTCGAAGGACACACACACACACACACACTCCTGTCTCTGGGGGCCAGATTATTTGGGCTCTGTTTACCACTCTCATAGAAACATAGAAGACTGAGGGCAGAAAAAGACCTCATGGTCCATCTAGTCTGCCCTTATACTATTTCCTGTATTTTATCTTACAATGGATATATGTTTTTCCCAGGCATGTTTAAATTCAGTTCCTGTGGATTTACCAACCACGTCTGAACCTTATTTAACCCTTTAACATATTTAAATGTTTTGATCATGTCCCCCCTTTTCCTTCATCCATTCCCAACAATCACACCGATATGTTAAAATATCTCCTAATCCCCTGCCTTCCCGCCGTCTTTCCCATCTCGGCCCAAGCTGGAGATCTAAACAAGCCACTGTTCTCTCCTCTTCCTATAATTAGCCACATTTCAGCTTACAAACGACAGTTGGGAGTGGATGCCGTTGTTTCCTTAATTAAAACAATTAATTGGAGCAGGGGGGAGGGAGAGGGAGAGAACAAGGGGGAAGGGAAGCTCTTTAAAAAAGAGAGAGAGAAGAGCATCCCAAAGGGCTTTATTTTTTAAAACATAAAATATAAAGAAAAAACAATTGCTGCCAACCTGCCTTCCATTGAGGACCCCATATACTGCACGAGTCAAAAAGAGGGAGGGGAAAATATTTACTGACCCCTCACATCCTGGACACAAATTGTTTCAACTAGTACCCTCTTACAGAGCACTGCACACCAAGACAACTAGACACAAGAACAGTTTTTCCCCCGAACGCCTTCACTCTACTAAACAAATAATTCCCTCAACACTGTCAGACTTTCTACTAAATCTGCACTTCTATTCTACTAGTTTTTCTCATCATTCCTTTCACCCATTTCCTCCCATGTTCACTGTATGACTGTAACTTGTTGCTTATATCCTAAGATTTTTATTAATATTGCTTCTTCAGTGCTTATTTGACCCCTATGACAGTCATTAAGTGTTGTACCACATGATTCTTGACAAATGTATATTTTATTTTATGGACGCTGAGAGCATCTGCACCAAGACAAATTCCTTGTGTGTCCAATCACACTTGGCCAATAAAAATTCTATTCTATTCTATTCTATTCTATAATATTTATTGAAGACAAATGGGGAAGGGGATACAGGAAGCAAAAGGACTATGGAAATATTAGTACAAATCTATATGAATCTGGAGTTTGCAGTTATAAAATAAAACACAGAGGGAAAGAAATAGAGAGAAAAGGGGGAGAAAGAGAAAAGAAGAAAAAAAAATTAAAAATTAAAAAAAAGAAGAAAGAAAGAAGAAAAAAGTTCATCTATGACTTTATCAAATGTCCTAAATAGTGTCAACTTATCTGTTGACCCGATTACTCTACAGCTTTTAAGATCTTTACTCTCAATATAGATAAATGTTTTAGGTTTCTAAATTTAGGTTAACGTTTGAGTTTTGTGGCTTTGGATTTGTTCATCCTTTTATCAATGATTCATAATATTATTTTACAGGTTTGTGGGATAATTGTTTGGGCGAAGGGTAAAAAGAGCACGATGGAATTGTATATAGAAAAGAAAAAAGCCAGAGGGATCTATTATGGATCGGAGGTACAGGTAGCCTTTGAGTTAGAAGCACAATTTCTGTTCTTAGCAACAAAATTTATTTATTTATTTGTTTGTTTGTTAGATTTAGAATAGAATAGAATAGAATAGAATAATTTTATTTTTATTGGCCAAGTGTGATTGGACACACAAGGAATTTGTCTTTGGTGCAGATGCTCTCGGTGTACATGAAAGAAAAAGAGACATTTGTCAAGAAAAATGAGGTACAACACTTAATGATTGTCACGGGGTCAGATAAGCAATGAGGAAACAATCAATATTAATAAAAATCTTAAGGATACAAGCAACAGGTTACAGCCATACAGTCCTAAGTGGGAGGAAAAGGATGATAGGATTGATGAGAAAAAACTAGTAGTAAAAGTAGTGCAGACTTAGTAAATAGTTTGACAGCGTTGAGGGAATTATTTGTTTAGTAGAGTGATAGCATTCAGGGAAAAACTGTTCTTGTTTTATTTTTATTTTATTTATTCTTTGTCCAATATAAAATACATATGGAAGAAAATAGACATTAAGTAATATATATAAGGATAGTAAGTAAAAGAGAAGAGAAGTAGATGAGAGGGAGAGAATATATAATATATATGAGAAAAGGAAAGACAATTGGACAGGGGACGTTAGGCACATCAGTGCACTTATGTACGCCCCTTACTGGCCTCTTAGGAACCTGGAGAGGTCAATCGTGGAGGGTCTAAGGGAGAAATGTTGGGGGTTGGGAGTTGACACTATTGAATCCAGTAATGAGTTCCACACTTCTACAGCTCGATTGTTAAAGTCATATTTTTTACAGTCAGGTTTGGAGCGGTTAATATTAAGTTTGAATCTGTTGCGTGCTCTTGTGTTGTTGCGGTTGAAGGTGAAGTGAAGTCTTGTGTCTAGTTGTCTTGGTGTGCAGTGCTCTGTAGCGATGTCTTGAGGGTAGGAGTTGAAACAGTTTGTGTCCAGGATGCGAGGGGTCAGTAAATAATTTCACAGCCCTTTTTTTGACTCATGCAGTATACAGGCCCTCAATGGAAGGCAGGTTGGCAACAATTGTTTTTTCTGCAGTTCTGATGATCCTCTGAAGTCTGTGTCACTCTCTCGGCTCTGCCTTACAAGGTAGAGGCCACAGGCTCAAATCCCAGTAAGGATGTGGCTACCCGATGAAGGCAAATAAGTGCAAAATAGAACTATAGTAGTCTCCCTTTTCATTATCAGCAAAAATATGTTACACTTATAGATTATAGTTGTCGGCTGGTAAAAAACCTATCTGCCTTGGACTAGGGTCCCTGGTGGGGCCAAGAGGCAAAAAGGAAGCTGTGATGCTCCTTCAATATACCAGGCTGACTCGACAAAAAATCACTCATTATATATACACATTAAGAAAAAAAATACAAAATAGACTGTATGATATAGAGCAAGAAAAGAAAGGATACAGAGAAAATAGAAAGATAGAAAAGGGAGAGAAAGAATTAGAGAGAAAAGAGAGCGAGAGGAAAGAATAGTTATGTTGTGGTTCAGCCTGAGGTAGATCAAAGGCCAGCTGCGTCTCTGCTGGCGCCATGCCCGGAGGAGGCTGACAGTGAAGAGGAGGGGGCTGAGCAGTCGGACGGGGGAGGGTCCAGTCAGGAATGTGACGAGGAAGAACAGCATGGGAGCCCCGGGGAGGGGCTCTCCCCAGCCAGTAGCTTGGAGTCATTAGGTGACGAGGCACAAGCTGTCATTGACATGCGACAGAGATGGTTAGATCAAAGGAAGGATCAATTGAGGAAATATTATCAGCATTGAATAAGGAACACCAGGGCTTGGGTGTGGTCCTCATTAGCAGGGAAGGGTTTATAAGGCAGGCAAGCTCTTGAAGCCATGTGGAGTGTTATCCGTTGGAGTTTCTGTAACCTGCATTGTTTCTCGGCGTCTCTGTTCCTGGCTTGTGGCCCAGCAGTCTTGAAGACCCATGGGAGGTGTATGTCTGTTATCTACAGCCTCGTCTTGGCAGCAAGAATCCTATATTGATGCATGGACAATTACCTTCGTGTATATATTTGGAGTTCCAGTGTTTTCCTGCTTTGTAAGGACATTTTCTGTTAGCTTCGTTTTCCTTGAACATTATAAAACTGTATTTGAATTTTACCGGTGTGTCTGGCTTATCTGTTTGGGTTGGTCATAGCTTCCGGAATGACCCAGACAGAACAAGTTATGTCAACTATCTTGTTGACGTTTCAGTGTCTGAATGGACCTATGGTTTCAGTTCTTCTAGTGGATATATACAACCCCTCACTATTGGTTTTTAAGATGGAGTTTTATTAAGTTTAATTGTGTGTGTAGGGTTTTCGACACTTGTTATATATTTGTGTCGATGAACAATCAGTTGCCCTTTTTAAAAAATGTGGTGTGTCAAAAGGAGTCAAGTTTGTGTCGCGCGGCTGCCATCTTGACTTTTTTGACCATCCCAGGGGCATTCGGGACCCCAATATTTTTCCTAATGAAACAACATTTCAACAGGCATCAGATGTAAGAGCAGAACAAGACTAAAAGAAAAAAAAAAACCTAGGAAATTCTTCCCTGGATAATAACACATCAATTCAGCGTCTTCCCGTGGGAACAAGGAAGGAGAGATATGGTGTTTCTTCTAATTTATGAATATAATGAATCCCTCCGATTCACGGGGATCATTTTTCCCCCTTCGGAAAAGCGGAATCGTAAAAAAGACAACGGGCCAATCGCAAACGTTTCTAGAAGTGTAATAAAGCCACACTCCTATTTAAGAGGTCCTTGGAGGATAAGGAGGATAAAGAGATGGGAAAATGAAAGGATGGGCCGAAAACGTCAATTTCGTTTTTCTCATTTCTGGTTTTTTGGCAAACCATCTGAGCACAGCTCATCAAATTTGAGAATAATTCTTAAGCCCTATTTGGGGCTATGTTCTGCCTGCCTCAAATATGTATAATGTCCTTGCCATTTTTTTTTTTTTTTGCTAAAATGCATATCTTTTAAAATAACAACAACAACAACAACAACAACAACAACAGCAATAACAACAACTGGAAGGGACCTTTGAGGTCTTCTAGTCTAATTCAGGAGGGAAGTGTTTTCAATAGGAAAGTGAACACAAGAACAAGGGGGCACAGTCTGAGGTTAGTTGGGGGAAAGATTAGAAGTAATGTGAGAAAATATTATTTTACTGAAAGAGTAGTAGATGCTTGGAACAAACATCCAGCACATGTGATCGGTAAATCCACAGTAACTGAATTTAAACATGCCCGGGATAAACATATATCTATCCTAAGATAAAATACAAGAAATAGTATAAGGGCAGACTAGATGGACCATGAGGTTTTTTTCTGCCGTCAATCTTCTATGTTTCTATGTTTCTAGTCCAACAACCTACTTATGCAGGAAGCCTTACACTACTTCAGACAGATGGTTATCCAACATCTGCTTAAAAACTTCCAGTGTTGGAGCATTCACAACTTCTGGTGGCAAGCTGTTCCACTGGTTAATTGTTCTAACTGTCAGGAAATTCCCCCTTAGTTCTAAGTTGCTTCTTTCCTTGATTAGTTTCCACCCATTGCTTTTTGTTCTACACTCAGGTGCTTTGGAGAATAGCCTGACTCCCTCTTCTTTGTGGCAATCCTTGAGATATTGGAAGACTGCTATCATGTCCTTCTTGTCATTAAACTAGCCATGCCCAGTTACCTGCAACCGTTCTTCATATGTTTTAGCCTGTGTCCCCTAATCATCTTTGTTGACCACCTGGAGACTAAAACATACAAAGAACAGTTGCAGAGTTTGGGATTGAGTAATGTAGAGAAAAGAAGAACTGAAGGGCAGGTTTCACTTATACCTTCCCTACCGGTTTGTAAATGTGAGAAGAAGGAGAAGGAGATGGAGAAGGAGTGATGAAGAAGAAAGACAAGGAGTGGAGGAGGAGGAGGAAGAACAGGAGGAGAGTGAGGAGGAGGAGGAGGAGAAGGAGAAGGAAGAAGATAAAGAGGAGAAGGAGGAGGAAGAAGAGAAAGAGGAGGAGGAGGAAGAAGAAGAAGAAGAGAAGGAAGAGGAGGAGGAGGAAGAGGAGAAGGAGAGGGAGGAAGAGAAAGAGGAGGAGGCATAGGACGAAGAGGAGGACAGGGAGGAGAAGGAGGAGAAGGAGAAGAAAGAAGAGGAAGAGGAAAAGGAGGAGGAAGAAGAGAAAGAGGAGGAGGAAGGAGAAGGAGGAGGAGGAAGAAGAGAAGGAGAAGGAAGAAGAGAAAGAGGAAAAGGAGGAGGAGGAAGAGAAAGAGGAGAAGGAAGAAGGAGGAAGGAGAAGGAAAAGGAGGAGGAGAAGCAGGAGAAGGAGAGGGAAGAAGAGAAAGAGGAGAAGGAGGAGGAAGAGGAAGAGGAGAAGGAGAGGGAAGAAGAGAAAGAAGAGAAGGAAGAGGAGGAGGAGGAAGAGGAGGAGACAGAGGAGAAGGAGGAGAAGGAGAAGGAAGAACAAAAAGAGGAAAGGGAGGAGGAAGAAGAGAAAGAAGGAGGAGGAGGAAGAAGAGGAGGAGGAGGAAGAAGAGGAAGAAGAGAAGGAGGAGAAAATGGAGGAGAAGAAGGAGCAGAAGTCAGAGGAGGAGGAGGAGGAAGAGATAAATAGAGGAGGAGGAGAAGGAGAAAGAGAAGGAGTGGTGGAGAAGGAGAAGATAGATAGAGATGGAAGAGAAGGAGGAGAAGGGGGAAGACAAGGGAAAAAATTAATCTTTGTGTGGATTATTACATTATAAGATTGCAAAAGGAACTCTGGCAAGGTTGAGACCAGGAGCAGATCTGAGTGTCCCATCCTGATAGAATCTCACACATAGAACAGCAATCTAACAACGGCCTGGGATTAGGAGTATGTCTTTCTAAATTCAACGTAAGAGTAGACATTACCTATAGGACCCCTGCAAGGACATTGACAGTTGTTCTCCACCTATTTTTCCCTTTCTGTCTCTTCCTCTTTTCTTCTCTTCCTCCTCCTTCTCCATATTTCCTTCTCTTCTTTCTCCTCCTCCTCCCCCTGTTGACATTCATCTCAGACAAGAGAAAGCTGTTTGAAGTTTTGTCAAAAATGGTAAAAATCAAAACCAAAACCCTGAACAGCTGGGAGGTTGCTAAGTGGGTTGCTAAGCAAAAATCAGGCAGACTTGCACAATCGGATCCCTTCGCAATGTGCAAGTCACAACAGGGGTGAAGTGCTACTGGTTGGGGCCAATTTGCCAGAACCGTTAGTAAAAAAAAAAATGCTATTGGTTCCAGTGAATAGGGAGTTAAAATGCTTTTATAAAATTTTGGGGAAATTTTATGACTGGATGAAAAATTAAAAGCTAAATCAATAATATACTTAGTTATTTTGGGGAAAGATGAGATATGAAAAATGAATCAAATATTGTTAGCCAGATGGCAAGACAAGAATTGGTGATAGCACTCTATAATGATACAACACAAATACATTTATTAGTAAGAATTTAAACATATAGAATTTTCTAATATAGTTTATGTGACCTATGATAATAAATACTTTTGTTCTATTTTAGATATATATATATATAACATCTAGTTAATTACTGTATAAATTGATATTGAATTCATTAATCTAATGTAGAAATGAAAATTTCAATTAAGATGAGCATAATATACAGTGATATTGTTTAAATGAAAGTTTCAATTAAGATGAGCATAATATACATTTTGATATTGTCCTATTCTTTTTAATATGTTTGTGAGTGACATAGGGGAAGGTTTGGTAGGGAAGGTTTGCCTATTTGCGAATGACTCTAAAGTGTGCAATAGGGTTGATATTCCTGGAGGCATCTGTAATATGGTAAATGATTTAGCTTTACTAGATAAATGGTCAAAGCAATGGAAACTGCAGTTTAATGTTTCCAAATGTAAAATAATGCACTTGGGGAAAAGGAATCCTCAATCTGAGTATTGTATTGGCAGTTCTGTGTTAGCAAAAACTTCAGAAGAAAAGGATGTAGGGGTAGTGATTTCTCACAGTCTCAAAATGGGTGAACAGTGCAGTCAGGCGGTAGGGAAAGCAAGTAGGATGCTTGGCTGCATAGCTAGAGGTATAACAAGCAGGAAGAGGGAGATTATGATCCCGCTATATAGAGTGCTGGTGAGACCACATTTGGAATACTGTGTTCAGTTCTGGAGACCTCACCTACAAAAAGATATTGACAAAATTGAACGCATCCAAAGACGGGCTACAAGAATGGTGGAAGGTCTTAAGCATAAAACGTATCAGGAAAGACTTAATGAACTCAATCTGTATAGTCTGGAGGACAGAAGGAAAAGGGGGGACATGATCGAAACATTTAAATATCTTAAAGGGTTAAATAAGGTCCAGGAGGGAAGTGTTTTTAATAGGAAAGTGAACACAAGAACAAGGGGACACAATCTGAAGTTAGTTGGGGGAAAGATCAAAAGCAACGTGAGAAAATATTATTTTACTGAAAGAGTAGTAGATCCTTGGAACAAACTTTCAGTAGATGTGGTAGATGAATCCATATAACTGAATTTAAACATGCCTGGGATAAACATATATCCATCCTAAGATAAAATACAGAAAATAGTATAAGGGCAGACTAGATGGACCATGAGGTCTTTTTCTGCCGTCAGACTTCTATGTTTATACTGATTATTATTATTATGATGATGATTATTTATTAGATTTGTATGCCACCCTTCTCTGGAGACTCGGAGTGGCTCATGATAAGAAAAACAGTACAAATCCATTAATTAAAACAATTTTAAAATGTGATGCAATGTATTTTTTTAATGTAAGGTGGGAAAAATATTGTTTTTGAGATTTTCTTTATTTTGATAATATTACATAAGTTCTATAGAATGTTTTTTATAATGGAAGAAAGCAAGCCTCCACTGAATGATTAATAGAAAAAGAAAAAGAATTTTTTTATATATGTTTTACTTTAAGCATGGGTTTAGTGTTTGTACTTATGTATTGCTTTTTTAGATTCTTCTTCTTGACGGGTGCAACGATCTAGATCTGATTTCCAGTTTTGGTTCTCTGGCATTAGGGACCCTGGAGTCTTTCCCTTGCCAGCATGCATGGGAGAACTTGGCCAGGAGGTTGCTTCTAGCACCATGAATCAAACAAGACACGTCTTTTGACGCAAGGAACTACGTAGCAAGGTAAGCCTTCCAGGTGGCTGAGAAAGCCAGGAAGGGTCTTTACCATCTTTCTGGTTTGTTTGGTCCATAGTTGGATCTCTTTCTTTTTTTGCATTTTGGGCATTCTTGGTTGGCTCCTCAAGAAGAGGGGGTGGGGCGGATAAGAACCATTGCCATAACTAGGATTGGGAGGCAATTTCAGCACCTTGGACAGCTGTTGTGACCTGGAGGGACTGAGGAAGATGTCCTGATGGAGCCAGCCCAATGCAGACCAGAAATAGGGAGTTGGAAGGGACTTTGAAGGTCTCCTGCTCGAGTAGGAGGCTGGACTAGAAGACCTCCAAGATCCCTTCCAGCTCTATTGTTCTATCTATTCTATCCATTGTAGCTATCTATCATCTCTTTAACTTCTGTCTCCCTTTATCTCTTCTTTCCTCTCCCCTCTCTCTTATCTATCAATGGATATATCTGTCTGCCGGTCTGTCTGTCTTTCTTTCTTTCTTTCTTTCTTTCTTTCTTTCTTTCTTTCTTTCTTTCTAACTTGCTAGTTAGCTAGCTAGCCATGTCTTTCTCCTATTCTTTCTCTCTCTAACTCTCTCTTTCTCTTTTTAACTATTTGACTATTCGTCCGTCCGTCCGTCCATCCATCCATCCATCCATCCATCTCTTTCTCCTATTCTCTCTCTCTTTCTATGTCTGTCTGTCTGTCTGTCTGTCTGTCTGTCTATCTATCTATCTATCTATCTTGCGAGCTAGCTAGCCCCCTCTTTCTCCTAATTTTGCTCTCTTTCTCTCTCTCTCCCTCTTTCTCTATTTATCTATCTGTCTATCTATCTATCTCACTATCTATCATCTTTCTGTCTGTCCGTCCGTCCATCCGTCCATCCTTCCTTCCTTCCATCCATCCATCCATCCATCCATCTATCCATCCATCCATCCATCCATCCATCTCTTTCTCCTATTCTTTCTCTCTCTATCTCTCTCTTTATCTATCTATCTTTCCTTCCTTCCTTCCTTCCTTCCTTCTTTCTAGCTAGCTAGCTAGCTAGCTGTTGTTGTTGTTGTTGTTGTTGTTATGGATGAAACTGCATACTTTCTTTTGTTTTTAAAATCAAGATTGCTGTTGAGCCCATTCAAAACCTTTGATCCATTGCGACTTTTAAAACCGACATGGTTCCTAAGGATATTTTAAACTTTCTTGGTGTGGCATTCAAAGAATTTGATGCAAGTGGGAGGGGGGAGAGCAATTTACGGTCCCTTCTGTCTATTTCTCCCCAAATGGATGGTTTCTCTTCTTCGGTCTCTGATTCCAGCTGGAAATTCAGAATAAATCTTTTCCATTCCCATGTGTATTTCTTTCCCTTTCTGTTTTTATTCTTTGGAATTTCTCCATAAATCGGGCATTTTTTTTTTAAAAGAAAAAATGCCATTCCAAAAAAATGAGGCTGCTGGCCTTTTTTTATTTATTTTGTCTGCTTTTGATGAAATCCAAGTTTTTGTCTGTTCAGGATACTCGTTGTAAGTGGGTTAACCCTCGCTAACGTTTTGGAAAGTGGAGGCCCAATGGCAGCTTTCGAAAAGTTCTGGGATTCCACCGGCCTCTTTAACAAAAGAATCCTAGTGGTGGAAGAGTACCCCGAGGTCATCAAGTCCAACCCGCCCTCAAATGCAGGATCCATTGCTAGAGGACCGCTTGACCTTTGCTGGCATACATTCAGCAGTGGGGAACCCAGCAACTTCCCTGGGAAATTAATTGCTTGGATGATTGAGAATTTTTTCCCTAGTAATTTTGTTCTTTCCCGTTGTTTTTTCCTGTAATTAAGTCCAATGTTCCATGTTGTGAACTCAAAATTAAAAAAAGAGCAGCCCTGGATTTGGTTCTAAGCTCCCTCCCTCCCTATCTCCTTCGTTCCTTTTCTCTCATTCCTTCTTTTCTTCCTTTCCTTTCCTCTCTCCTGCCTGCTTTCCCTCTCCTTCCTTTCTTCATTCCCCCTCTCTCCTTCCTTTCTTTCTTACCATTCTCCTTCCTTCCTTCTTTCTCACTCCTTCCTTCCTTTATTTCTTCCCTCCCTCTCCTTCCTTCTTTCTCTCTTCCTTTATTCTTTCTCTACTTTCTGCCTTCTCTCTCTTCTTCCTTCCATTCTTACCATTCTCTCTCCTTCCTTCTTTCTCTCTCCCTCCCTCCCTCCTCTCTCCTTGTTTAGTTCCTACCCATTGCTTCTTGTTCTGCCCTCAGGTGCTTTGGAGAATAGGTTGACTCCTTCTTTGTGGCAACCCCTGAGATATTGGAAGATGCTATCATGTCTCCCCTGGCCCTTCTCTTCATTCAACTAGCCATTCCCAGTTCCTGCAACCGTTCTTCATATGTTTTAGCCTCCAGTCCCCTAATCCTCTTTGTTGCTCTTCTCTGTACTCTTTCTAGAGTCTCAACATCCTTTTTGCATCGTGGCTCATACTTAAAAGGTTTTCCTCCAGGACTCCAAGATCCCTCTCATAGTTACTATTGTTGAGCAATATACTGACTCTACTCAAAAAGAGGATAAATCAGCACCTAAAAAACAATAACTGATTGGACCCAAACCAGCATGGCTTTACTGAAGGCAAATCATGTCAGACTAATCTCATTGATTTCTTTGACTATGTCACAAAGGTGTTGGATGAAGGGGGTGCCGTGGATATTGCCTATCAAAATAGTAGATGCTTGGAACAAACTTCCAGCAGACGTGGTTGGTAAATCCACAGTAACTTGAATCTAAACATGAGGGAACTGGGCATGGATAGCCTAGAGAAAAGGAGGGCCAGAGTGGACATGATAGCAGTGTACAAGTATATGAGGGGATGTCACAGAAAGGAGGGGATCACTTTATTCTCCAGGGCACCAGAGGGCCGGACGAGGAACAATGGCTGGAAGCTGACCAAGGAGAGATTCAACATGGAGATAAGGAGGAACTTCCTGATGGTCAGAGCAATCAACCAATGGAACAACCTAGCAGCGGACGTTGTGAACTCCAACATTCTGGACATTTTTAAGAGAAGATTGAACTGCCACTTGACTGGTGTACTATAGGGTTCCTGCTTGGGCAGGGGGTTGAACTCGATGGTCTTCATGGTCCCTTTCAACTCTAACAACAAATAAATAAATAAATTATTATATTCATTTTAAGATAAAATACAGGAAATAGTATAAGGGCAGACTAGATGGACCAGGAGGTCTTTTTCTACCATCAATCTTCTATGTTTCTACTGAACTTGTGCATTTTGTTTTTCTTGCAACTATAGAACTTTGCTTTTTTACCCCCAACACCCCTCCAGCCTGCACCTCCCAATAGCTCAGAGCTTGCAGAAGGTCACCCACCCATTGCCTCCTAAACAAGGTTGCTCCTTTTGCCCAGATAATTTCCTATTTATTGTCACCATCCCTCGGAGGAGGAGGAAGCCGTGGGCATCGGAGGGGGAAGGAGACCCAGCTTGGATTTTGAACAGAACATTATCCGGCTGAGTGACTCTGGTGAATTTTAATTCACAAGCAAGATACAGCAGATATCTGCAGGAGGTGGAGTGTGTATAGGGGGGTTGGTCTGGTGGAAGGCAGCTGCGGCTTGATGCCAGGTTTTACTCACCCGGCGAAGAACACAGAGGAAATCAGCAAAAAATAATCTCCAAATTTTGCAAAGGTGGTGTTTTGGCTAAAGGGGAATTTAGACTCAACAAGTTGCAAGGGGCTAAAAAAAAAAAAAAGCTTGAGCCACCCTGAGTCCCAGGGCGGCCTAGAGATCCGATCAAGTAAATAAGTAAATAAGTGAGTGAGTAAATCAGTGAGTAAGTGAGTAAGTGAGTAAGTGAGTGGGTAAATCAGTAAATCAGTAAATCAGTAAATAAATAAGTGAGTAAGTGAGTGAGTAAATCAGTAAATCAGTAAATAAGTGAGTAAGTGAGTGAGTGAGTCAGTAAATAAGTGAGTAAGTGAGTGAGTAAATCAGTAAATCGGTAAATAAATAAATAAATAAATAAATAAATAAGTAAATAAATAAATAAGTGAGTGAGTAAATCAGTAAATAAGTGAGTAAGTGAGTGAGTAAATCAGTAAATCAGTAAATAAATAAATAAATAAATAAATAAGTGAGTAAGTGAGTGAGTAAATCAGTAAATCAGTAAATCAGTAAATCAGTAAATCAGTAAATCAGTAAATCAGTAAATCAGTAAATCAGTAAATCAGTAAATCAGTAAATCAGTAAATCAGTAAATCAGTAAATCAGTAAATCAGTAAATCAGTAAATCAGTAAATAGAAGCATAGGAACATAGAAATAGTATAAGGGCATACTAGATGGACCATGAGGTCTTTTTTTGCCGTCAATCTTCTATGTTTCTATGTTTCTAAATTTCCAGATGACCTTAATGACCTCCTAAAAGAATAAAACTGACCAGCGGTCTGCAAGGTGTATAAATCCTTCCATTCCCCACCATCCAGTCAGAACTGAAAAAGCTTCTTGGATGAGAATCAAAATGTCTTCAAAGAAAAACCAGAAAGTCCAGATACCTCATTTTTTTTTAAGTATACTTTATTAGTTTTTCAAATATTTAAAAAATCACAATAAATGTTTGAGCAATTCTGCATGGTCACATGTGCATTAATTTCTTTTCGGTACGTTGCATATTTACATATTTACTGTATTTTATTTTTATTTAACTTTCTCTTTTTGTTTTCTACATTTAATCCATTGATACCATGTTATTTCTGGGTAATTATGTTAAGACATGAAATGAAATGAAGAAGGACATGTTCAAACGGGAGAAATTAAAACCGTCGCTCTTAGGGGAGGATTTTTCGACAGATGAATGTTTTGCCTAGAACGGAGTTTTCATTTCAGACAATACCTGTTGTGACAACTTGTGTTCATGACGTGCTATTGAAGCGAGGACAAAATAGATAGATTTAAATTTGCACGGCACGAGGGCGGGAGGGGGAAACCTGACATTAAATATGAAGCGTTGCAGAGGAATAAAGAACAGTGGGTGTGGAGTTGTATTTTGCAGATTGTGGTTCAGTTCGGATGAAGAAAAAAACAGGTCTTGCTGAGAAATGAAAGACCTGAGTTGGTATACAACAAAGAAGGTTCTTTCTGCGCCAGCTCAGGAAGCTCAAACTGCCCAAGGAGCTGCTGATACAGTTCTACAGAGGAATCATTGAGTCTGTCATCTGCATCTCTATAACTGTTTGGTTTGGTGCTGCAACCCAACAGGACCGACACAGACTTCAGAGGAGAATCAGAACTGCAGAAAAAGCAATTGCTGCCAACCTGCCTTCCATTGAGGACCTGTATACTGCACGAGTCAAAAAGAGAACAGGGAAAATATTTACTGACCCCTCACATCCTGGACACAAATTGTTTCAACTCCTACCCTCAAAACGTCGCTACAGAGCACTGCACACCAAGACAACTAGACACAAGAACAGTTTTTTCCCGAACGCCATCACTCTACTAAACAAATAATTCCCTCAACACTGTCAGACTTTCTACTAAATCTGCACTTCTATTCTACTAGTTTTTCTCATCATTCCTATCACCCATTTCCTCCCATGTTGACTGTATGACTGTAACTTGTTGCTTATATCCTAAGATTTTTATTAATATTGCTTCTTCATTGCTTATTTGACCCCTATGACAATCATTAAGTGTTGTACCACATGATTCTTGACAAATGTATATTTTATTTTATGTACGCTGAGAGCATATGCACCAAGACAAATTCCTTGTGTGTCCAATCACACTTGGCCAATAAAATTCTATTCTATTCTATTTTATTCTTCCCTACCGGTTTGTAATGTGAGCGCGCCCACGTACCATTGACGTACCACTTCCCCCAATGCATACAGCCTCCTGCGCATGTGCTTTGATCGCAAGTCTCTGGAGAGGGGCGGCAAACAAGTCTAATAAATAATAATAATAATAATAATAATAATAATAATTATTATTATTATTATTATTATTATTATTATTATTATTATGTCAATACAACACAGCAAACGAGATCACTATGCTGGATTTCGTATTTCATCACCAGTCGGGCGCTTCCCAAGCACCTAGGACTGTGTGATGTAGCGGCGAATTATATTTTCCGATCCCAGTTAAGCGGCCTTTGCAATTGACAGATGGAGGTTTTGTCAATTCCGATGGTTTTCAAATGTCCGCTGAGATCCTTTGGCACTGCGCCCAGCGTGCCAAGTACCACTGGGACCACTTTCACTGGCTTATGCCAGAGTCGTTGCAGCTCGATTTTTAGATCTTCGTATTTCACTAATTTCTCTAGCTGCTTCTCCTCAATTCTGCTGTCTCCTGGGATTGCGATGTCGATGATCCATACTTTCTTTTTCTCCACGATCACAATGTCTGGTGTGTTATGCTTCAGAATTCAGTCAGTTGGAAGTCGGAAGTCCCACAGTAGCTTTGCTTGCTCATTTTCGACCACTTTTTCGGGCTTATGATCCCACCAGTTCTTTGCCACTGGTAAATGGTAGTTCCGGCACAAGTTCTAGTGGATCATCTGTGCCACAGCATCATGTCTATGCTTGTAGTCAGTCTGTGCGATCTTTTTGCAGCAGCTGAGTATGTGATCGATTGTTTCATCTGTTTCTTTACAGAGTCTGCACTTTGGATCACCAGAATTAGTCCTTCTGTCTCCTTTTTGAGTGTTCCACCTGTAAGCTATGACCAGGTCTTTTCTTTATCCACTTTGCCTTCAATCTTCTCCAAGAACTGGCCATGCAATGCTTTGTTCCGCCAACTGTCCATACGACATTGAGTTACAGTTTTTCTATACTGCTCCTTGGTTTGCTTCACCTTGAGAAGCTTCCTATTGATGACTTCCATCAACGCTGACTCTTTGCTCTCCTTCACATAGTCAGCTAATGCATGCTTCTCTTCTTCCACTGTCTGCTTCACTTGCAAAAGTCCTCTGCTGCCTATTTTCCTTGGTAAATACAGCCTGTCAACATCACTGCGAGGGTGTAGTGCATGATGGATTCTCATTAATTTTCTGGTTTTCCTGTCCAGGTTGTCCAGCTCTGCTTGAGTCCAGTTCACTATGCCAGCTGTGTATCTAATGACAGGTATGGCCCAAGTATTATTATTATTTATTTATTATTTAGATTTGTATGCCGCCCCTCTCTGCGAACTATTAATAATCATAATCATAATCATAATCATAATCATAATCATAATCATAATCATAATCATAATCATAATCATAATCATAATCATAATCATAATCATAATCATAATCATAATCATAATCATAATCATAATCATAATCATAATCATAATCATAATCATAATCATAATCATAATCATAATCATAATCATAATCATAACCACAACAACAACAACAACAACAACAACGAGTTGGAAGGGACCTTGGAGATCTTCTAGTCCAACCCCCTGCTTAGACAGGAAACCCTGCACTACTTCTGACAAATGATTGTCCAACATCTTAAAAACTTCCAGTATTGGGGCATTCACACTTTCTGGAGGTAAGCTGTTCCAATGATTAATAATAATAATAATAATAATTTATTAGATTTGTATGCCGCCCCTCTCCGAAGACTCGGGGCGGCTCACAACAAGCGATAAAACAATATTGTACAGGCACAAATCTAATATTAAGAAAAAACTAAAAACCCTATCAATTTAAAAAACCAAACAACACATACATACCAAACATAAATTATAATAAGCCTGGGGGAAAGGTGTCTCAAATCCCCCATGCCTGGCGGTATAGATGGGTCTTAAGTAGTTTACGGAAGACAAGGAGGGTGGGAGCAGTTCTAATCTCCGGGGGGAGTTGATTACAGAGGGCCAGGGCCGCCACAGAGAAGGCTCTTCTCTTAATTGTTCTAACTGTCAGGAAATTTCTCCTTAGTTCTAAGTTGCTTCTCTCCTTGTTTAGTTTCCACCCATTGCTTCTTGTTCTAACCTCAGGTGCTTTGGAGAATAGCTTGACTCCTTCTTTGTGGCAACCTCTGAGATACTGGAACATTTGTCTGAAGCAGTGTAGGGTTTCCTGCCTAAGCAGTGGGTTGGACTAGGAGACCTCCAAGGTCCCTTCCAACTCTGTTGTTGTTGTTGTTGTTGTTGTTGTTGTTGTTGTTGTTGTTGTTAGAATTATTAGAATTATTAGAATTATTAGAATTATTAGAATTATTAGAATTATTAGAATTATTAGAATTATTAGAATTATTAGAATTATTAGAATTGTATTAGGATTATTAGAATTGTATTAGAATTATTAGAATTTTATTAGAATTATTAGAATTTTATTAGAATTATTAGAATTTTATTAGAAATATTAGAAATATTAGAATTTTATTAGAATTATTAGAATTATTAGAATTATTAGAATTTTATTAGAATTATTAGAATTTTATTAGAATTATTAGAATTATAATCCAATAAATACAAATTATTAGAATTACTAGAATTACTAGAATTACTAGAATTACTAGAATTACTAGAATTACTAGAATTATTAGAATTATTAGAATTATTAGAATTATTAGAATTATTAGAATTATTAGAATTATTAGAATTATTAGAATTATTAGAATTATTAGAATTATCATCATCATCTCTGTTTTTGCTAAAGGAGGCACTGCAGGCCCTTCCTTTGGTGTTTCCAGACCTGGGCCAAGCTTAGGAAAAGGCTTGAAGATCATGTGGAGAGGAGACCCCCCAGCGATCTCCAGCCCATAGAGAAGGCGGGGATGGCGACTCAGACCGGCAGGTGAAGCTGCGAAGAAAACCTCACCGAGAAAGGGAGAATTCGGTAGCGGTGCGAACGCGGGCCTGTTTTGCTTGCGATCTGGAAGGAAAGGTAGATCATTAGCTGCAGGGTGACACAAACGACAAAGGAGAAACCGAGGCAAGGAAGCCAGGCGAGCGTGCCGGTTTAATTACGGAGGGAGCCAAGAAGCCGCTTCGTGCCGCTGATCCGGCAAAGTGACACATTCCACTGAAGTCCCCCTAACAATACACACACACACAAACACACACAAAGCCTCAGCTGAGCCTCTCCCCGGTCCTTTGAAGGCTCCTGCCGTAATTGGAGTGACACCCCATGTAATCAGGCTGAATGAATGAGGTCACCTGTTTTATAAATAATTCATCCAAGAGGCGGGTGGATACGGATTCCGGGGTGGGGGGCTCCCTGGCTCTCTCCCTCCCCTCTCCCATCCATCCTGTCAGACGGTGGAAAGGAGGAAGGGAAGGGGAGGGAAGAAGGGAGAGAAGGAGATGGAATTGAGGAGGGAGGGAGGGAGTGATGGAGATGAAAGTGAGAGAAGGAAGGGAGGAAGGAGGGATGAATGAAGGAGTCTGAGGAATGGAGAAGGAAGGAAGGAATAAAGGGAGGCAGGCAGGCAGGCAGGAAGGAGGGAGGGAGGGAAGGAGGGAAGGAAGGAAGGAATAAAGGGAGGCAGGCAGGCAGGAAGGCAGGAAGGCAGGCAGGAAGGAAGGAAGGAAAGAAGGAAGGAAGGATGGCAGGAAAAGTAGGGAGAGGGAGGGGTGAAAGAAGGAAGCAGAAAAATGGAAGGGGAAGGAAGGAGGAAAAGAAGGGAGGAAAGAAGAAAGGAATGAAAAGAAGGGAGGGAGAAAAAAGGAAGAAAGAAGGAAGGAAAAAAGGGGAAAGTAAGAAAGAAAAGAAAGAAGGGAGGGAGGAAGGAAAAGAAGGGAAGGAG
The DNA here is from genome assembly GCF_031021105.1 of Erythrolamprus reginae. NCBI lineage: Eukaryota > Metazoa > Chordata > Lepidosauria > Squamata > Dipsadidae > Erythrolamprus > Erythrolamprus reginae. The sequence goes on along the minus strand of NC_091950.1, from coordinate 9,966,716 downwards.
AGAGAGAAAGGGAATAAGGAAGGAAGAAGACAAAGAAGAAGGAAGGAAAGAAGGAAGGAAGGAATAGAAGGGAGGGAGGGAGAAAAGAGAAGAAGGAAGGAAGGGGAAAAAGAGAAGGGAAAGGAAGGAAGGAGGGAAAGAAGGAAGAAAAGAAGGGAGGGAGGGAGAGAAATGGAATAAGGAAGGAAGGAGAAAAAGGGAAAGGAAGAAAAAGGGAAAGAAGGGGGAAAAGAAGGGGGAGGGAAAGAAAGAGAAGAAGGAAGGAAGGAGAAAGAGGGAAAGAGAAAGAAGAAAAGAGGGAAGGGAAAGAACAAAAGAAGCAAGAAAAAAGGAAATGGAAAGAAAGGGAGAAAAATAGAGGGGAGGAAGAAAGGGAGAAAGGACCAATGGATGACAAAGCAGGAGTCCCCAATGTCTACAAACCCTCCCCTCATTTAACAAAAGTCTTGCTTAGCAACAGATATTTGGGGCTCAATTGCAGTCATAACTCGAGGACGTCTTGCCTCGCTCTCTGGCTTAAAGGAGGTGAACTGTACAGAGGACAACACGAAAAGGCTAATTATTATTTGATAGCACATCTATTAACTGCGGCCCGACTGACCTTTGCACAGAATTGGAAAAAAGAAAACGTACCAACGGAGGATCTGGTAATTAGGAAAAATACCAGAATGCGCAACATGGAGTAAACTTACTCTAGAGTTATAGAACAAACAGGAAGAAGAATATTACACTGTGTGGGATAAATTTTATAATTGGATTGATGGAAAGTGAGAAATAAGATAAATGTAAATTAAACCAAAAGTGGAGAAACCGAAGGGGGGGGCAGAAGGCTAAGTGTAAATGCTTCCCCTGCCCCACCCGTTTTTGGGGGGGGCAGAGGGAAAAGGATGGGGAACACTGCCCCCCTCCAAAGGGCATCTTCAGGTCAAAGAGCCCCCCAGCTACCTAGCGGCACACGGCAGCATTTGTGCAGCCTCAGCTTGACAAGGCCACACCGCTACACCGGAGAAGAGCCGAGCAGAGGCCCCTCCGGGCATCATTAAGGCTTCCTTCCCAAGACCGGCAGCTGGAGCTGAAGATGGGCCTGGAGGGGGAGGGGACTCTTCTTCGCTGGGAGGGGGTGGAGAAAGAAAGGGAGGCCGGCTTCCTCCTCCTTCTCTCCCTTCCCCATCCTCCCCTCTACTCTGCTGTCCCACAAATCCTCCAATTTTATACAGCTGCTCCTGAAATGGATGTGAGGAAGAGAAGGGGAGGGGAGGACAAGGGAGGGGAGAGAAGGGGAGGGGAGAGGAGAGAAGGGAAGAGAAGAGACGGAGAGGAGAAGAGAGGAGAAGGAAAAGAGATGAGAGGAGGAGAGAAGAGAGGGAGGAGGAGAGGAGAGGGGAGGAGAAGAGAAAAGAAAAGAAGAGAAGAGAAGAGACAGAGAGGAGAGAAGAGAAGAAGGAAAAGAGATGAGAGGAGGAGAGAAGAGGAGAGAAGAAAGGGATGAAGAGAGGAGAAGAGAAGAGATGGAGAGGAGAGGAGAGGAGAGAAGAGAAGAAGGAAAAGAGATGAGAGGAGGAGAGAAGAAAGGGAGGAGGAGAGGAGAAGAGAATAGAAGAGAAGAGAGAATTACAGCATAGAATAGAGTTAAAGATAAGGAGAGGTGAGGAGAGAAGAAGGGAAGAGAAGCGAAGAGAAGGGAAGAGAAGAGAGAATTACAGAATAGAATAGAGTTAAAGATAAGGAGAGACAAGGAGAGAACAGAAGAAGAGAAGAGAAGAGAAGGGGAGAGAAGAGGATTACAGAATAGAATAGTTAAAGATAAGGAGAGGCAAGGAGAGAAGAGAAAAGAAGAGAAAAGAAGAGAAAAGAAGAGAAAAGAAGAGAAAAGAAGAGAAAAGAAGAGAAAAGAAGAGAAAAGAAGAGAAAAGAAGAGAAAAGAAGAGAAGAGAAGAGAGAATTACAGATAAGGAGAGGCGAGGAGAGAAGAAGAGAAGAGAAAGGAAGGGAAGAGAAGAATTACAGGATAGAATAGAATTAGACAAAAGAAGAGAAGAGAATTGAAGAACAGAATAGAGTGTACTACACTACAATAGAATTACACATAGAATAGAATTTTTACTTCCACTTTAGACATGAAAGCCGTCCGGGTGACTTTGAGCCAATCACCAGGAATTGGTGAGTTCTAGTCCCGCCTCAGGCATGAAAGCTATGTGACTCCGGGCCAATCACTCCCTCACAGCCTGACCCACTTCACAGGGTGGTTGTTTGTGTTTTTACGGGAAGAAAATATTAGTAATATTAGCTTCACTCAGCGCCTTGAGTTACATATGAAACAAAGTGGGAGAAGATGGATTTTCACAAATCTCACGGTGCGTGAAGGACCAGGTCCAAAACAGCCGTATCTCCATGGCTCCCGAGATTTGAACACAGACCCCAATGGTCGAGTCGAGCTCCTCCACCAGGTTCCACCGCCTAGGCCCTTCGTGTGAACTCCAGCCGCTGGGGTTTACAACTCTGGCAAACTTATTTTCTTCCCGGAGGGGGAAAACACCTGCCATTCGCAGCCCCATCACACCGTCAAGTTTGTTGCCGTTGCGATAATGTTGTTTTTATCGCCGCGGTTTTGACAGGAGAAGGTGGGAAGCTTCCCGGGGAACCGCGGTAGACCCGCGCTCAGCGGCTTTAATTAGGCATGTGAAATTCCCTCTGACAACAGTGACACTAAGTGAACACAACACCGGAGAAGATTCCCGGAGAGAGACGGAGAAGGAAGAAGAAATAATATCATAAAAACCCTCGCTGCGGCTTCTCCAGAGCCCAGACAAACAGCATCAAGAGAAGCTCCTAATGAAAAGGGAGTGTGTGTAGGGGGAAGACCTGGAGGAGGGAGAAACGAGGCCATCTAGACTTGCCTCCTCCCTGGAGCATCTCCCCGGCGGTGGGGGAGGCAAAAAGGTCCAAACGGCAGTGGCAATGGGATGGAATGTCTCAACTTACAACCCACAATTGAGCCACAACATTTCTCTTGCTAAGCAAGACGGTGATTAAATTGAATCTTCTCTTCTCTTCTCTTCCCTTCCATTCTATTCTATTCTATAATTCTCCTCTTCTCTTCTCTTCTGTAATTCTCTTCTCTTGTCTTCTGTTCTCTTGTTTCTCTTCTCTCTTCTCTTCTCTTTTCTGTAATTCTCTTTTCTTCTGTTCTATAATTCTCTTCTGTTCTATTCACTTCTGTTCTCTTCTATTCTCTTCTTATTTATTCCCTTCCTATTTTTTTCTATTCTATTCTATTCTGTAATTCTCTTCTCTTCCCTTCTTCTCTTTTCTCCTTGCCTCTCCTTATCTTTAACTCTATTCCATTCTGTAATTTTCTCTTCTCTTCTCCTCTCCTCCTCCCTCTCTTCTCTCTTCTCTCTTCCTCTCATTTCTTTTCCTTCTTCTCTTCTCTCCTCTCCGTCTCTTCCCTTCTCTTCTCTTCCCTTCCCTTCCCTTCTCTCCTCTCCGTCTCTTCTCTTCCCTTCCCTTCCCTTCTCTTCTCTTCTCTCCATCTCTTCTCTCTTCCTCTCATCTCTTTTCCTTCTTCTCTTCACTCCTCTCCTCTCCATCTCTTCCCTTCTCTTCCCTTCCCTTCTCTCCTCTCCGTCTCATCTCTTCTCTTCCCTTCCCTTCTCTCCTCTCCTCTCCGTCTCTTCTCTTCTCTTCCCTTCCCTTCTCTTCTCTTCTCTCCTCTCCATCTCTTCTCTTCTCTCCTCTCCGTCTCTTCTCTTCCCTTCCCTTCCCTTCTCTCTCTTCTCTCCATCTCTTCTCTCTTCCTCTCATCTCTTTTCCTTCTTCTCTTCACTCCTCTCCTCTCCATCTCTTCCCTTCTCTTCCCTTCCCTTCTCTCCTCTCCGTCTCATCTCTTCTCTTCCCTTCCCTTCTCTCCTCTCCTCTCCGTCTCTTCTCTTCTCTTCCCTTCCCTTCTCTTCTCTTCTCTCCTCTCCATCTCTTCTCTTCTCTCCTCTCCGTCTCTTCTCTTCCCTTCCCTTCCCTTCTCTTCTCTTCTCTCCATCTCTTCTCTCTTCCTCTCATCTCTTTTCCTTCTTCTCTTCACTCCTCTCCTCTCCATCTCTTCCCTTCTCTTCCCTTCCCTTCTCTCCTCTCCGTCTCATCTCTTCTCTTCCCTTCCCTTCTCTCCTCTCCTCTCCGTCTCTTCTCTTCTCTTCCCTTCCCTTCTCTTCTCTTCTCTCCTCTCCATCTCTTCTCTTCTCTCCTCTCCGTCTCTTCTCTTCCCTTCCCTTCCCTTCTCTTCTCTTCTCTCCATCTCTTCTCTCTTCCTCTCATCTCTTTTCCTTCTTCTCTTCACTCCTCTCCTCTCCATCTCTTCCCTTCTCTTCCCTTCCCTTCTCTCCTCTCCGTCTCATCTCTTCTCTTCCCTTCCCTTCTCTCCTCTCCTCTCCGTCTCTTCTCTTCTCTTCCCTTCCCTTCTCTTCTCTTCTCTCCTCTCCATCTCTTCTCTTCTCTCCTCTCCGTCTCGTCTCTTCTCTTCCCTTCCCTTCTCTTCTCTTCTCTTCTCTCCGTCTCTTCTCTTCTCTCCTCTCCTTTCCGTCTCTTCCCTTCTCTTCTCTCCTCTCCATCTCTTCTCTTATCTTCCCTTCCCTTCCCTTCTCTTCTCTCCATCTCTTCTCTCTTCCTCTCATCTCTTTTCCTTCTTCTCTTCACTCCTCTCCTCTCCATCTCTTCCCTTCTCTTCCCTTCCCTTCTCTTCTCTTCTCTTCTCTCCGTCTCTTCTCTTCTCTCCTCTCCTTTCCGTCTCTTCCCTTCCCTTCTCTCCTCTCCATCTCTTCTCTTATCTTCCCTTCCCTTCCCTTCTCTTCTCTCCATCTCTTCTCTCTTCCTCTCATCTCTTTTCCTTCTTCTCTTCACTCCTCTCCTCTCCATCTCTTCCCTTCTCTTCCCTTCCCTTCTCTTCTCTCCTCTCCATCTCATCTCTTCCCTTCCCTTCCCTTCTCTTCTCTTCTCTCCTCTCCGTCTCTTCTCTTCTCTTCTTTTCCCTTCCCTTCTCTTCTCTTCTCTCCTTCTCTTCTCTTCCCTTCTCTTCCCTTCTCTTCTCTTCTCTCCTCTCCTTCTCTTCTCTTCTCTTCCCTTCCCTTCTCTTCTCTCCTCTCCATCTCATCTCTTCCCTTCCCTTCTCTTCTCTCCTCTCCATCTCATCTCTTCCCTTCCCTTCCCTTCTCTTCTCTTCTCTCCTCTCCGTCTCTTCTCTTCTCTTCTTTTCCCTTCCTTCTCTTCTCTTCTCTCCTCTCCTTCTCTTCTCTTCTCTTCCCTTCTCTTCCCTTCCCTTCTCTTCTCTCCTCTCCTTCTCTTCTCTTCTCTTCCATTCCCTTCTCTTCTCTCCTCTCCATCTCATCTCTTCCCTTCCCTTCTCTTCTCTCCTCTCCATCTCATCTCTTCCCTTCCCTTCTCTTCTCTCCTCTCTGTCTCTTCTCTTCCCTTCCCTTCTCTTCTCTTCTCTTCTCTCCTCTCCGTCTCTTCTCTTCTCTTCTTTTCCCTTCCCTTCTCTTCTCTTCTCTCCTCTCCTTCTCTTCTCTTCTCTTCCCTTCTCTTCTCTTCTCTCCGTCTCGTCTCTTCCCTTCCCTTCCCTTCTCTTCTCTTCTCTTCATGTGATCGGATCTGCGCCACTGGGCTGTTCTGGAAAATGTGAGGGGCTGCTCACATGGCTTCGGCCGGATCTCCCCAGTGTAAAGAAGAAAGATGCCAGCACTTTGGGGAGTTTCGTCCAGCTGGCCACGCCCACCCAGTCAGCCACACATCCCATACCTCACTCAAGGTTAATCCCAGCTCTGATGTGGCCCTTCAGTGACATGGAGTTTGACACACACACCCCGGGTGATTAATCGAATCAGGCTTTGCTGTTGACTTGGACCTGTCAGAAAAAAGTGAGGATTGTGCAAGGCACAACTCACTTAACAGCCATCTTGCTTGGCCACCGACACTCTGATCCCCATGGCCGTCGCAAGTCGAGGACCAGCTGTGACAAACACATTTGGAAAAAAAGGAATTCTGCAGAAGAACAGAAGCGTCTCCTGGCCCCAGCTGCGAACAGGCGATCGGCGTTTACGTAGCGTTACAAATCATTTTCATTTTAATGTCCTTTCCCTTGTTTGATCTTTGCCACCCTTCCTTTCCTGGGTGTCTTGATGGAAAGCAGTGGGGGGAAACGGACGGGGATGGGAGGTGTCAACAGCCGCGGCGCTACGGGCTCCCCTCCCTGTCGCCAACAAAATCGCCTCCCAGCTTATGCATGTAAGGGGCCTGACCTTTTTGGCGCTGATAATTAAAAAGATGCTCTGCTTTGGAAGGAAGATTTGGGGAGGCGAGGCAAAGGTTGGCTCCGGGTGGGGAGATTTGTCACCGAGATGGTCGAGCTCCTGACTTTTCCTTTCTCTGTCTCTGCCTCCCTCCCTCTTCCTCTCTCTATTTCTTCCTGTCCCTCCCTCTCTTTCTCTCTCTCCTTCTCTTTTTTTCTCTTCCTCTCACTTTCTCTATCTCTCCCTCCCTCTTGCCCCACTCTCTTTCTCCCTCCCTCCTCCTTCTCCCCCTCTCTTTCTCCTGGTCTCTCCCTCCCTCCTCTCTCTTTCTTCCTCTGTCTTTCTCCCTTTTTCTCTCTCTCTCCCTCTCTTTCTCTCTCTCCCTTCACTTTTTCCCTCTTTTTCTCTTTTTTCTCTCTCCCTCTCTCCCTCCCACTCTCTTTCTCCCTGTCTCTCCCTCTTTTTTCTCCCTCTCTCTCTTTCTCCCTCTTTCTCTCTCTCCCTCTCTTTATCTCCCTCCCTCTTTCTTTCTTTCTTCCTCCCTCCCCTTCTCTTTTTCCCTCTTTTTCTCTCTTTTTTCTCTCTCCCTCTCTCCCACTCTCTTTCTCCCTGTCTCTTCACCTTTTTTCTCTCTCTCTCTTTCTCCCCCTCCTCCTCTCTTTTTCTCCCTGTCTCTCCTCTCTTTCTCTCTCTCCTCTCTTTCTGTCTCCCTCTCCCTCTCTCTCCTCCCTCTCACCCCATCTCTTTCTCCCTTCCTCCTCATTCTCTTTCTCCCTCTTTCTCTTTCTCTGTCTCTCCTCTCTTTCTCTCCCCTCCCTCCCCTTTTTCCCTCCTTCTTTCTCTCTCTCTCACTCCCTCTCTCTTTCACTCTCCCTCCCCTCTCTCCCTCTCTTTTTTCTCTCTCTTCCTCTTTCTCTCTCTCTCCCTCCTACTCTCTTACTCCCTATGTTTCTCCCTCTCTTTCTCTTTCTCATTCTCTCTCTTTCTCCCTCCCTGCCCACTCTCTCCCTCTCTCTCTTTCTCACTTCCCCTTCCCCTTTCTCTCTCTCTCTCTCTCACACACACACACACACACACACACATACACAGGCTTTTAAACCACATGTACAAAACAGGTCCTCAGCTTACAAATGTTCATTTAGTGATTGTTCAAAGTTTAGACCGACCATGAAAGTGCAGATAACAAACCCTTAAGAGTCACCGTGGAAAAATATTTAACAGGGGGTGAAAAGAAAGGAGGAGAGAGACGGAGTTAATGAGACAAACGTAAGTCTCCTGAAAGCTTCATGGAGGCTGAGAAGGGCAAAAATGGCCTCCCCATACCCCCAGAGATCCTCTGGAGGCCAGGAATGCCCTCCCAGAACCTCAGTATGAGCCCTTTACTTACCTCAAAATAGGCCATGGAGATTCCAGGGAGGGGGTGGCCAGCCAAAAATCAGCCGGCTATTGCACGCATGCAACTGGAGCTGATTTACGGCAATGGCTCCCATGTTGGCAAATATGCTTCCCCGTGCCACTTGTGGCACATGTGCCATAGGTTAGCCTTAAGAGGCAGTGATGGGCTCCTGCGGGTATGATCAGGTACGCAGATCCAGTAGAATTTTTTTTTTCTTTTTTTCCCTTCTGGGCTCTGGGTACGTTTTTCCTATTGCAGTAAATGGTTGAATGTGTATAATTTTAGAAGAGCTGTGCGTGCGTGTATGTGTGTGTACATACGCATACAGTTTATATAGTAGATAGAAACATAGAAACATAGAAGACTGACGGCAGAAAAAGACCTCATGGTCCATCTAGTCTGCCCTTATACTATTTTCTGTATTTTATCTTAGGATGGATCTATCTTTATCCCAGGCATGTTTAAATTCAGTTACTGTGGATTTATCTACCCCGTCTGCTGGAAGTTTGTTCCAAGCATCTACTACTCTTTCAGTAAAATAATATTTTCTCATGTTGCCTTTGATCATTCCCCTAACTAACTTCAGATTGTGTCCCCTTGTTCTTGTGTTCACTTTCCTATTAAAAACACTTCCCTCCTGGACCTTATTTAACCCTTTAACATATTTAAATGTTTCGATCATGTTCCCCCTTTTCCTTCTGTCCTCCAGACTATACAGATTGAGTTCATGAAGTCTTTCCTGATACGTTTTATACTTAAGACCTTCCACCATTCTTGTAGCCCGTCTTTGGACCCGTTCAATTTTGTCAATATCTTTTTGTAGGTGAGGTCTCCAGAACTGAACACAGTATTCCAAATGTGGTCTCACCAGCAGTCTATATAGTGGGATCACAATCTCCCTCTTCCTGCTTGTTATACCTCTAGCTATACAGCCAAGCATCCTAGATAATGTATATTTTTGTGCGCCTGTGTGTAATATGTATGTACACATATGGCATATATACATAGAATTAAATAGAATATTTTGGATGTTCATCTCATAGTAAATAGAGATGGAAATTGCATCTCTTTGAGGTGAGGAGACACCAGGCACCCTAACCCAAACCCTTGACGTGAGTGACGTCAAGTTGGCCACCTTTAAGCCAGTCACATGACCCCCCAGTCACATGATTGTCAAGCCACTCCCACCTGATGACATGGTCGGCACGCCACAACCCACAAAATAAGCCACGCCCACAGTGTGGTAGTAAAGAGTTTTGCACCCCTTCACTGATAACGGGTGTAGATTCTCCTGCTTGGGCAGGGGGTTGGACTAGATGACCTCTCCAACTCTGTGAATCTCTAGTAATCTCCCATTCACACCGCAGCCTCTGGCCAGCGGCTCTGTTTTGTACAAGGCTGGCTTAAGGAAACCCCTGCGAGCTGATGATAGTTTTGCAAATTCCCTCTTGCACGGCTGCTGCGGTTTCGGCTTGTCATCCCCTGGATGGGGACATTGACAGAGCAGGCGATAAAAAGACTCCGACAACCGCTGACAAATCCGGTTGGAGGATCAAGAGGATTAAACTGAGCCGGCAGTTTCCTTCGCTAATTAACCAAGCTGCTTAATTGAGCGCCGGCGGTCAGCTTGCGGCGGCTTGATAACGCGGAGGGTGGTGTCTTCGTCGAGCTTCGTGGGGAGAATTCGTAGCCATCAGTCAAAATAGAGCGGGGAATGGACCCTGGAGGTCATCTAGTCCAGCTCCTTGCTCAAGCAGGGATATCCTTTTTATTTCCTTTTTTTAAAAAAAGTTTTATTTATTTATTTAATGGGAAAGTGAACACAAGAAAAAGGGGACACAGTCTGAAGTTAGTTGGGGAAAGATCGAAAGCAACCTGAGAAAATATTATTTGACTGAAAGAGTAGTAGATCCTTGGAACAAACTTCCAGTAGATGTTGTTGGTAAATCCACAGTAATTGAATTTAAACATGCCTGGGATAAACATAGATCCATCCTAAGATAAAATACGGAAAAATAGTATAAGGGCAGACTAGATGGACCATGAGGTCTTTTCTGCCGTCAGACTTCTATGTTTCTATGTTTCTATCTACTATATAAACTGTATGCGTATGTACACACACAGCACAGCTCTTCTAAAATTACTTATATCATGACCCCTCCCTTACCCCCAGTCCTTCTTTTCTGTAGAATATCCACACCCAAATCATGGCTTGTTATTATTTATGTGAATTTTCAACACAGTTGTGGCCTTTATTTATGTCTTTGGACTACCCTGCCAGAGTTTGTCCATGGCAGACTATAATTTAGCTTTGTTTGTTTGTTTATCTATGAGACAAATTGATCTGACCCCCCCCCCCCCACCTTAATCAAATCACCACGGGTGGTTAGCGAGTGTAGCAACAGACATGTATTGATTAAAACAAATTTCTTTTTAAAGGCGCCAGGTAGAAAAACAAACAAACTCATGTTCGTAATTAGACAGGAGGACTTCAAGTTCCAGAATTCCCCCACCAGATGTCCCAGAATTCCCTACCTAGATATGAAGACTTCAAGTCCCAGAATCCCCAGCTAGATATCCCAGAATTCCCTAGCCAGTGATCCTAGAATTTATTTGTTTGTTTGTTTATTACTTACTTACTTACTTACTTACTTACTTACTTACTTACTTACTTACTTACTTACTTACTTACTTATTGCAGTGTGTTTTCCCAGGTTCGCCTGGTGCACCAGTTGCGGCCCTATTTGGACAGGGAGTCTCTGCTCACAGTCACTCATGCCCTCGTCACCTCAAGGTTCGACTACTGCAACGCTATCTACATGGAGTTACCTTTGAAGAGTGTTCGGAAACTTCAGGTGGTGCAGAATGCAGCTGCGAGAGCTATCATGGGCTTCCCCCAGGTATGCCCATGTTTCACCAACACTCCACAGCCTGCACTGGCTGCCAATCATTTCTGGTCACAAATTAAAGTGTTGGTTATGACCTATAAAGCCCTACATGGCATCGGACCAGAATACCTCCGGGACCGTCTTCTGCCACACGAATCCCAGCAGCCGATTAAATCCCATAGAGTTGGCCTTCTCCGGGTTCGTTGACTAAGCAATGTCGTCTGGCGGGGTCCAGGGGAAGAGCCTTCTCTGTGGCAGCCCCGGCCCTTTGCAACCAACTCCTCCCGGAGATCAGAAATGCCCCCACCCTCCTCGCCTTTTGCAAGTTGTTGAAAACTCACCTTTGCCGCTAGGCAGGGGGAAATTGACATCTCCCCTAACTACTTTGGTTTATGTATGGTCTGATTAGGTTGTGTGATTATTTTATTATAAGGGTTTTTAAATTGTGTTTTTAAATATTGGATTTCTACATTGTTTATTATTGTTGTGAGCCGCCCCAAGTTTCGGAGTGGAGCGGCATACAAATCTAATAAATACATATTATAAAAAATTTGCCCAAATTGCGACCATTCGTGAATGTCCTCTCACAAGATTTGGGTGCATTTTTTTGCTTTCTGCTCATGCATAGAAGCAAAATCATGCAAGTGGATGTGCGGACAGGTGCATGGGGGCCCAAATCATAAATACATATGGAGGAGAATAGACATGAAGTAATATATATAAACATAATATGTAAAAATAGAGGAGAAGATACATGAAAGGAAGAAAATATATATGATATATGAGATAAATGAAAGACAATTGGACAGGGGACGGAAGGCACACTACTGCACTTATGTACGCCCCTTACTGACCTCTTAGGAACCTGAAGAGGTCAATCGTGGATAGTCTAAGGGAGAAATGTTGGGGGTTAGGGGTTGACACTACTGAGTCCGGTAATGAGTTCCACGCTTCGACAACTCGATTGTTAAAGTCATATTTTTTACAGTCAAGTTTGTAGCGGTTACTGGTGCTGGTGCACTTATGTACGCCCCTTACTGGCCTCTTAGGAACCTGGAGAGGTCAATCATGGATAGTCTAAGGGAGAAAAGTTGGGGGCGTGCTCTTGTGTTGTTGCGGTTGAAGCTGAAGTAGTCATTGACCGGTAGGACGATGCAGCATATGATCTTGTGGGCAATACTTAAATCGTGTTTTAGGCGCCATAGTTCTAAACTTTCTAGACCCAGGATTGTTAGTCTATTTTCATAGATAACAATTCATCCAGATCTAAGTGTGGTAAGGCCACACTTGGAATATTGCATTCAGTTTTGGTCGCCACGATGCAAAAAGGATGTTGAGACTCTAGAAAAAGTATGGAGAAGAGCAACAAAGATGATTAGGGGACTGGAGGCTAAAACATATGAAGAACGGTTGCAGGAACTGGGCATGGGTAGTTTAATGAAAAGAAGGACTCTGAACTAAGAATGAAATGAAACTGATAAGAACGGATCGTGATCTGATCTTAGCCAAAAAGTTGAGAACCCTGTTTATTTATTTTATTTTTCTGTGACTTATTTTCGAAACAAAACAAAAAAGCAATCAAAATGTAAATACTATAAGGAAAAGAACTAGCACTGAGAAATAGAAGGGTATAGATGGAGGTTATAGATGGAGGTTCGGCCCAAATTATAGCTCGAGCCACGATTCAATCTGGAGATGGAGGACCACGTATCTTTCGTTTGAAAATCACAACGGGGACAAGGAAAAAATTCCTATTTATTAACGGGGGAAGGAAAATCTCTCTTCTGTCAAATCGTACAAAAAAAGTCAACCCTCTGGGTTAGCAGCGTGTTAATAGGAGGACAAAACGAGCCACGGATTGCAATTCTCCAGCTCAGAGAATCAAAAGGAAAAGTATGTTGTGTTTTTCTTCACAAACGAGAAGAAGGAAAAATTGAGGCGATGTCGTTAGATTGCGCCCGGCTTGAAATGAAGCGGGATACACGACCGTAACAAGGTGGAGCAACTGCAATCGGATCACTTTGGAACTGAATCCATTTTTAAAAGAAAAAAATGTTTTCAATCTCACTGTCTTTATTATGTTTGTAAATAATTGAAGGCAGTGAATATATCTAATTGTTGTGGTTAGCTCTGGCCCAGCTCCTGCCCCAAGGACTGTGGATGTGGGGGAGACATCCACATGCTTTTCACCATCACTCCGCAGTCTGCATTGGCTGCCGATCAATTTCCGGTCACAATTCAAAGTGTTGGTTATGACCTTTAAAGCCCTTCATGGCATCGGACCAGAATACCTCCGAGACCGCCTCCTGCCGCACGAATCCCAGCGACCAGGGTCCCGTCAACTAAACAGTGTTGGTTGGTGGGCCCCAGGGGAAGAGCCTTCTCTGTGGCGGCACCGGCTCTCTAGAACCAACTCCCCCCCGGAGATTAGAACTGCCCCTACTCTTCCTGCCTTCCGTAAACTCCTTAAAACCCACCTTTGCCGTCAGGCATGGGGGAATTACGACATCTCCCCCTGGGCATGTTTAAATTGTGTATGGTATGCTTGTGAGTGTGTCTGTTAGTATATGGGGTTTTCTTTTAAATCTTAAATGTTTTAAACTTGCTCGGATTATTTATGATTTGTTTTCTCTGCTGTGAGCCGCCCCGAGTCCTCGGAGAGGGGCGGCATACAAATCTAAATAATAAATAAATAAATAAATAAATGCTGCAGGCCTGTTTTGCCCCCGGTGGAATCTTCACCAAGAAGACATGAGTGACAGGGAGGAGGAGAGTGTGGCAGACAGCTCAGAAGGAGATCAATTATCTAGCTCCTCCTTGGATTCAGAACAAGAGTTAATGATACAGCCACGCATGCGGAGAGCGATGCATAGGCAACAACAACTGAGAGATTATTATCAAAGAAAATGAGGCCACCTCTGGTTGGGTGGGGCTGTGGTAATTAGTGAGGCTGCTATAAATAGCAGCCTGTGGGTTTGGCCATTGTGGAGGATTATCTGATCATTGTGTTTCGTGATTGCTTTACTGACTTTGACCTTTTGTGTGCTGATTTTTCCCCGCTTTGAAACTAAACCAGAGCAAAGTGTGTTTCACTTTGTGAAAGAAGGACTGTGAATTGCCTCACAGCTGCAAGCTAAGTATCTCAGAACTGATAAGGGACTTGTACAAATTACCAGTTTGTTTGGAGACGAGTGCTCTTTGCTATACAAAAAGAGGGCTTAGTTTAGGTTAATTTTCATTATAAAGACCATTGTTTTGAATTTTGAAACGTGTGTGTATCTGAAATTTGTACCTGTGAATTTTTGGGAGGAGACTACCAGAGAGCCTGACAGAACATCTAATATACTTTTTTCACCTTCTATTTTCCCCACAATAACCCTGTTGGTTGGCCTACAGTCTTCCAAGCAGGTTTTCACATCTACGTCCGCAGTAGAACTCACCATCTGCTGGTGATTGGCCCAAAGTCACCTAACTAGTTTTCATGTCTAAGGCGGAACTTGAACTCACAGTCTCGTAGTGATCGGCCCAAAGTCACATAGCTTGGGGAACCCTAGGATTTCTGAGACCCTACTTTAAGTCTAACACCGGCATGTTCTGTTCAGGGACCACCATGAAAGCTGAGAACGGCAACTGTTTATTTATTATTTATTTTATTTATTAATTGGATTTATATCCCGCCCCTCTCCGAGGACTCAAGGCGGCTCACAACATATCAAAACAATAAACAATATACATATCTAAAAAAAATCTAATTAATATAGCTAAAAAACTTTTAAAAACTCTAATAACATTTGAAATTATTGAAGAAGGAAACAACCTGCGCAAAAACGGTGAGGTAAAACAGCCCTTTTATACCCTCAGAGATTTGATAGCTAACCAATAGAACACAGTCTCCAAGGCGTTCCACCAATGAGAATAGGCGCTCTCACACTTTCTCTCTGCTGCCCTCTAGCAGTTACCCGGATATTGCAGGTTCCACTTACCTGCATACTGGTGTGCTGTGTGAACATCCTGATGATTCAGGTACCCGTGCACCTGCCCGCACATCAACTTGCATGATTTTGCTTCCGCACATGAGCAGAAAGCAAAAAATACACCCAAATCTTGTGAGAGGACACTCACGAATGGTCGCAATTTTGGCAAGTTTTGGCAAGTTCTGCGCATGCACAGAAGCAAAGAAAATTGCTGAAATTGCGCATGGGAGAGAGCATCTCCTTACAAGATTTTGCTTCTGTGCATGCGCAGGATACAATAAAGCCCCAAAAATTCAGGAAAAAAGATGGCGTCACCTGACGGACCGGCAAAGAAGGCACCAGAGTGATCGCGCACAAATTGCACAATCTGGTGGCCGCTACCAGAACGGAGTTCCAGGGTGTAGTGGTAGCAACCCACTCCTGGGTGTAACCCAGGTGACCCCCCATTTGGTCCAAATATCCCTGCACAATTTTCCCCCTGAATTTTCACACTCTCCAGGCTCCCCTTCTTTAAAAAAAATATATTTTTATTAAATTTTATTACAACAAACAAAAAAAATACTTAAAGAAAAAGTGCCCAACACCAATAAAACCCCACCACCATTTAGGGGGCTAAATTATTTGCAAGAAGTTTCAATTTCTTCCTTAGCTCCGGTTTACATTTCTTTACATGCAAAAAGTGATTGGAATTTATTTTTCACATTGTCGTCATAAATTCTACTTAAGATATAATTTTTCACCTTATTCCATCGTGCCATCAGCTTCTCCAATTTATTTTCATCAAAGTTATTTCATCTTATTTCCATAATTTTGAAGTGGATGTGGTCCACCATGTACCAGTACCAATTCTGGATTGTCCATTTATTGCTATCCTTCCACCCTAATACCACTACTGCTTGAGCGCTTTCCAAAGCTGCTGTTTTGATTTCTTTAAATTCTCGTAATTCTCCATATTTAACTAGTGTTGCTAATTCTTTCGTGATTGTCCAATTAATGTTTAGCATATTATTTATTTCATTCTGTACTTCCTTCCAAAATTTTTGAACTTCAGCGCATTCCCAGAGCATATGCATAAAAACTCCTTTTATTGGGCTCCCTTGGTATCTGCCACAAGCAATGAATGATTAAATATCGGCATTTTTTGCTTGTCTGCTGCTCAATATTTATCTTAGCTCCTATTGCACCTTCGTGCAAACGGTAAAGCTAAATAAATGATGGCTCTTGAGCTGCAGCTGCTATTAATCGTAATAAGACCCCTGATTTGTGTTGCCATCTTATCTACAAGAGGGAGCCTGTGTGTGTGTGTAATACTGTACCAGGATTGTATTCACTTACCTTCCCTAACGGCTCGCAGCCTCCCACGCAGGCACTTTACTCACACGTGGGCCTTCCACGAGAGTGGCCAGCATCTAAAACAGCGCTTCTCAACACGTGGGACGAACGACCTTTTCACAGAGTTTTGCCTAAGGCCATCGGAAAAAACACATATTTCCAATGGTCTTAGGAACAGAAACACAGCTCCTCTATCCGTCTCCTGGCAGGTCCACCCACACGCAAATCGACTACTACCACAAATATAAAAATCTGTACCACGGGAACTTCTGAGCATGTGCAGAAGCCAAAGTGTCAGCACTGCGCATAAGTCGCTGTTGTGGTTAGCTCTGGCCCAGCTCCTGCCCTAAGGACTGTGGATGTGGGGGAGACATCCACATGCCACAGGCCTGTTTTGCTCCTGGTGGAATCTGCTGATGAAGGCTCCTCTGACCAAGAAGACATGAGTGACAGGGAGGAGGAGAGTGTGGCAGACACCTCAGAAGGAGATCAATTATCTAGCTCCTCCTTGGATTCGGAACAAGAGTTAATGACACAGCCACGCATGCGGAGAGTGATGCATAGGCAACAACAACTGAGAGATTATTATCAAAGAAAATGAGGCCCCCTGTGGTTGGGTGGGGCTGTGGTCATTAGTGAGGCTGCTATAAAAAGCAGCCTGTGGGTTTGGCCATTGTGGAGGATTATCTGATCCTTGTGTTTCGTGACTGCTTTACTGACTTTGACTTTTTGTGTGCTGATTTTTCCCCGCTTTGAAACTAAACCAGAGCAAAGTGTGTTTCACTTTGTGAAAGAAAAAGGACTGTGAATTTCCTCACAGCTGCAAGCTAAGTATCACAGAACTGATAAGGGACTTGTACAAATTACCAGTTTGTTTGGAGACGAGGGCTCTTCGCTATACCAAAAGAGGGCTTGGTTTAAGTGAATTTTCATTATAAAGAACATTGTTTTGACTTTTCAAACGTGTGTGTGTCTGAAATTGGTACCTGTGAATTTTTGGGAGGAGTCTGCCAGAGAGACCGAGAGAACACTTTCTTTCTTCCTTCCTTCCTTCCTTCTTGTTCAATATTTCTTCCGCCTTATTCCTTTCTTATTTACTTCCTTCCCTTTCCTTTTCCCTCCTTCCATCTTTCCTTCCCTTTCCCATCCTTCAATCCTTCCTTTCCTTTCCCTTCTTTTCCTTTCCTTTCCTTCTTTCCCTTCCTTCCTTCCCTTTCCTTCTCTTTTCCTCCCTCCCTCCATCTTTCCTTTCTTACTTATGTCATTCTTTCTTTCCTCTCCTCCTCTCTTCCCCCCTCCCTCCCTTCCTCTCTTTTCTTCTTTTCTTGCTCCCATCTAGTTTTATTTCTCTCCAATGATTCTGTGCTGTTACGATGTTGTGATTTTTTAAAATCTGTCATCCTGTCTTTTTCTGATTCCGCGAGTTTACGATATTACTAAATTTCCAAATGTAAAATAATGCACTTGGGGAAAAGGAATCCTCAATCTGAGTATTGCATTGGCAGTTCTGTGTTAGCAAAAACTTCAGAAGAGAAGGATGTAGGGATAGTGATTTCTGACAGTCTCAAAATGGGTGAGCAGTGTGGTCGGGCGGTAG
Organism: Erythrolamprus reginae; assembly: GCF_031021105.1. Taxonomy (NCBI): domain Eukaryota; kingdom Metazoa; phylum Chordata; class Lepidosauria; order Squamata; family Dipsadidae; genus Erythrolamprus; species Erythrolamprus reginae. Next base: position 9,949,254 of record NC_091950.1, on the reverse strand, counting down.
GAAAAGCAAGTAGGATGCTTGGCTGCATAGCTAAAGGTATAACAAGCAGGAAGAGGGAGATTGTGATCCCCTTATATAGAGCGCTGGTGAGACCACATTTGGAATACTGTGTTCAGTTCTGGGGACCTCACCTACAAAAAGATATTGACAAAATTGAACGGGTCCAAAGACGGGCTACAAGAATGGTGGAAGATCTTAAGCATAAAATGTATCAGGAAAGACTTCATGAACTCAATCTGTATAGTCTGGAGGACAGGAGGAAAAGGGGGGACAAGATCGAAACATTTAAATATGTTAAAGGGTTAAATAAGGTTCAGGAGGGAAGTGTTTTTAATCGGAAGGTGGACACAAGAACAAGGGGACACAATCTGAAGTTAGTTAGATTAGATTAGATTAGATTTATTGGATTTATATGCCGCCCCTCTCCGCAAACTCGGGGCGGCTCACAACAACAATAAAACAGTACATAATAACAAATCCAATGCCCACCAATCTAATTACAGTTTAAAATTAATAAATTTATAAAACAATCCCAATGTATATAAAAACAGACACACAGTCAATCAATCAATGGCAAAACATGGGCAAGGGGGAGATGTTTAGTTCCCCCATGCCTGACGGCAGAGGTGGGTCTTAAGGAGTTTACGAAAGGCAGGGAGGGTGGGGGCAATCATAATCTCAGGGGGGAGCTGGTTCCAGAGGGTCGGGGCCCCCACAGAGAAGGCTTTTCCCCTGGGTCCCGCCAGACGGCATTGTTTGGTCGACGGGACCCGGAGAAGGCCGACTCTGTGGGACCTAACCGGTCGCTGGGATTCGTGCGGCAGGAGGTGGTCCCGAAGATATTCTGGTCCGGTGCCATGAAGGGCTTTATAGGTCATAACCAACACTTTGAATTGTGACCGGAAACTGATCGGCAACCAATGCAGACTGCGGAGTGTTGGAGTGATATGGGCATACTTAGAGACGCCCATAATTGCTCTCGCAGCTGCATTCTGGGGGAAAGATCAAAAGCAACGTGAGAAAATATTATTTTACTGAGAGAGTAGTAGATCCTTGGAACAAACTTCCAGCAGACGTGGTTGGTAAATCCACAGGAACTGAATTTAAACATGCCTGGGATAAACATAGATCCATCCTAAGATAAAATACAGGAAATAGTATAAGGGCAGACTAGATGGATCATGAGGTCTTTTTCTGCCGTCAGTCTTCTATGTTTCTATGTTTCTATTACGACTGCAGGATTCTGGGTTTTGTTGATTCGGTGGTGCTTTCCGAGACGAAGGACGCTGTGACGGTTGCTGCTACTTCCTCAGAACCTCCCAACGTGAAGACATCCCCCCCTACCCCAATTAATCCCCTTCTCTGGCAGGAAACTCAACGTTGGCAAAGGCTGCGCCGCGCACAGAAATAATCCTCTGGGCTTGCAAAATTCCACAACAGCCGAATTGTTTCACCGCCGCTGGTAATCAGCCAAGCCAAGTCAATGCGAGGGGGTGAAAAGTGGGCTTCTCTTTGCCAAACTCAACCTTTTCCTGGGCGCCCAAGGACTGCCCCCCCTCCCTTCGCTTGTCCTTCTGGCCAAAAGGATTCTGGGCCAGGCGCCTCCGTTTCGCTTCGCCAAGGATCTCTTGCGCAGCTCTTCAATTTGCCTTGATGAAGTGCCCTGGCAGAGGAAGGGCCATCCATCATGAAGATGGACAGGAAGGCGAAACGGGCATCGTAGTTTTTCTTGAAGCTGGTACAAATGCGCAGAAAAGGCCTTGCGGCTCAGAAGGAAGCAGAACCAACTTTGGAGAACTGGGATGGGGAATTTGGATTTCATCCGGAACCGCCTTCTACCGCACGAATCCCAGCAGCCGATATGGCCCCACAGGGTTGGCCTTCTCCGGGTCCTGTCAACCAAACAATGTCGTTTGGCGGGCCCCAGGGGAAGATCCTTCTCTGTGGCGGCCCCAGCCCTCTGGAATCAACTCCCCCCAGAGATTAGAACGGCCCCCACCCTCCTTGTCTTTCGCAAATTACTCAAGACCCACCTTTGTCACCAGGCATGGGGGAGTTAGGATATTCCTTCCCCTAGGCCATTACAAGTTATGCATGGTATGTTTGTGTGTATGTTTGGTTTTTATAATAAGGGTTTTTAGTTGTTTTATTAATTGGATTGTTACATGCTGGGTTTTTTTATCATTGTTGTTAGCCGCCCTGACTCTGCGGAGAGGAGCGGCATACAAATCCAATTAATAATAATAATAATAATAATAATAATAATAATAATAATAATAATAATAATAATATCCTCCCTGCTGGGATGGGATGGAGACCTCCAGGTTGGGAAAAGGCAGGACGTCAAGACGGTACAGACGTTGGTGATAAATTAATGGCTTGCCACCCTATCTATAGAAGGCCTGGTGTTTATGGGAACTTGGGAGGGGTGATTTTCAGGAGGGAGCAGTGGTTCAAGTGGTTCAAGGCCATCCTATTCCAACTCACCTGGGTGGAAGCGGCACAATCTGAGTGGGCAACGTGACAACTTTGTGGGTGGGGGGACATTTGATGTGAACTTTCAAATGGGTGGGAAACTCAGATCCTGGTTAAAACAGGATGGCTCTTTGACCTTGTAGACTTAGTGGATGATCACTTAAACCATCCATGTTTTAAGTGATCACTTAAACCAGCCATGTGCAGCAGCAGCCAGAAAAGCTAATACAATCCATGGTTATATAGCAAATTGGATTATAAAACCAATAAATGAATGTATGAATGAATGTATGAATGAATGTATGAATGAATGTATGAATGAATGTATGAATGAATGAATGAATGTATGAATGAATGTATGAATGAATGAATGAATGAATGAATGAATGTATGAATGTATGTATGTATGAATGAATGAATGAATGAATGAATGAATGAATGAACGAATGAATGAACGAACAGAACTTAGATTTATATACTGCTTCATAGTGCCCTCTCTAAGCGGTTTACAGAGTCAGCCTCTTGCCCCTACAATCTGGATCCTCCTTTTACCCACCTCGGAAGGATGGAAGGCTAAGTCAACTTTGAGCCTGGTGAGATTTGAACTGGTGAACTACAGCTAGCAGTCAGTTTGAAGTAGCCTGCTGAATAAACAGAGGCACAGAATCAAAATCATCTGAAGTATCAGTACCGCTTTATAAAGCCTTTAGTAAAACCAAACCTGAAATACAGCATCTGGTTTTGGTCACTGTTGTTAGTTAGTTAGTTAGTTAGTTAGTTAGTTAGTTAGTTAGTTAGTTAGTTAGTTAGTTAGTTAGTTAGTTAGTTAGTTAGTTAGTTAGGTTAGTTAAAGTTTTGGGTTCTTCATCACTGGAGGATTTTAAGAATAGACCAGACAGACAGACCCTTGTTTAATACTGTACAGGGTTTCCTGGCCGAGCAGGGGGTTGGACTAGTAGACCTCCAAGGTCTCCTCCAGCTCTATTCTGATTAACCGATTTGCACTGCCTCCCTGCTGGGGTGGGATGGAAGCCTCCAGGAAAAGGGAGGATGGATCAAAGACCAGATCGCATCGCATTGCTGCAGGATACTAGGCGCACCTTTGCAGACTGACTGATTGCATTCCAAGGCAGAAACTGTCGGGAGCAGGGGGTCGCTGGAGTTAATGGGCTGACTTGGCTGTATAATATTTATTAGCTGCTTTGCTTCACACAGTTATCCATCCAGCCCAGGCACGGGAGAGGGGGCAGGTGAAGAGAAAGTGTAATAGGCAATCAATAATGCAGAATCAATTGAAAGACACAAATCAAAGCCGGGAGAACAGATATCTTATGAACGTATCCGACAGACCCAAAAGAAGACTTTATTCATAACCTGGCCTCAATACCGAGATGGTTGGGGCGGGAAGTCAGGTCTTTGTAGTCTAATTGATGGCCTTCAGGAACGAAACTGTCCAAATCTGCAAGGGAAGGCAGTTCTGTAAGGCAATCGACAGGATAGAGAGGGAACATATTTTTTTAGGGAACCAGCAAATAGGATTTGGAATGGCTGAAGGGATTATGTTATAAACAGGAGATAGATGGTATCATAACCCCCCCCCCCCTCTGTTGAGAGAGGGCTGTTCAGTCTTAATGTACATTTTATTTATTTTATTTATTTATTTTGTCCAATACACAATGAGGGTTTTAGTGGGTATATATCTATATACACATAGTAAAATACATGATGAAGGTTATAGAGGAGATACTCATAGTAAAATATATCTAAGAAATAATAGAAAAGAAGGTATAGTAATAGAACATATCAATGAAAGAATAGAAGAAGAGATATAGGAATAGAAGAAAGGTATAGGAGACCCCACTTTCAGTCCTCTCTGTCCAGAATGTGGAATTTTCTGTCTTCCAAAGAGTGGTCTTTGTTTTTCAAATGCAGGTGGACCACTGAATCGTGTGCTGATGGATTTATTTATTTATTTTGTCAAGTACTTATTGGTAGTATACAAAGATGTAACAATATTATTCTGCCTGGCCGGATGGCCACCCAATAACACTGTTTATATAGATGTAGTGATTTGCGAACTGAACCCGCACAATTCGGGTCTGTTCTGAATTTTGCGGTGTTCGGTATGCCGAACACGAAATTTTTTCAAACTTCAGGCAAAGTTCAGGGTTGTGTTCGGTGTTCAGGGCTTTGATGTCAGGTTGCTCAGGACGCCAAGATGATCACTTCCTGGATTCCATGGAATTCAGGAAGTGATCACCTTGGCGTCCTTAGCAACCTGCCAGTGACGTCAAAGCTCTGCCCCCGGAATCTCTTCGTGGGAGGGATTCCCCGTTCGGGTTCGAGTTCAGGTTCGGCCAAATTTTGCGTAAAGTTCGTCTGAACTTGCCGAACCCGAACACCGTTGGGTTTACCCCTCACTATATAGATGATATTGGTAGTAATAATAGAAAAACATTAGGACAGGGATGGTAGGCATGCTAGTGCACTTACACATGCCCCTTAGTGACCTTTTAGGAATCAGGTGAGGTCAACAGTGGATAATCTAAGGGAAAAGTTTTAGAGGTTTGGGGATGATACTACAAAGTCAGGTAGTGAATTCCCTGCATTCAACTACTCGGTTGCTAAAGTCGTACAGTATTTCTTACATTTGAGTTTGGAGCAGTTTACTTTGAGTTTGTGTCTGTTGTGTGTCTGTGTATTGTTAGGGTTGAAGCTGAAGTAGTCATTGACAGGAAGGACATTGTAGCATATTATTTTTATTATTATTATTATTATTATTATTATTATTATTGTTGTTGTTGTTGTTGTTGTTGTTGTTGTTATTATTATTATTACTATTATCAGCAGCAGCATTATCATTTATCATTTATCATTTATCATTTATCATTTATCATTTATCATTTATCATTTATCATTTATCATTTATCATTTATCATTTATCATTTATCATTTATCATTTATCATTTATCATTTATCATTTATCATTTATCATTTATCATTTATCATTTATCATTTATCACTTATTAGATTTGTATGGCGCCCCTCTCGTAGCGGCTCACAACGAACACTACACAGAGTACAAATCCAATATTAAAAACAGTATTTAAAACCCTTATAGTAAAAAACAACCATACAACCCAAATAGACCATATATAAATCATAATAGCTGAGGGGTATATCAATTTCCCCATGCCTGGCAACATAGGTGGGTTTTCAGGAGCTTACGAAAGGCAAGGAGGGTGAGGGCAGTTCTAGTCTCTGGGGGGAGTTGATTCCAGAGGGACAGGGCCGCCACAAAGAAGGCTCTTCCCCTGGGCCCCACCAGACGGCATTGCTTAGTCAACGGGACCCGGAGAAGGCCAACTCTGTGGGACCTAATAAGTCGCTGGGATTCATGCGGCAGAAGGCGGTCCCGGAGGTAGATTTTATAGGCTATGCTTAGGTTGTGTTTAAGGTGATGTAGTTCTAAGCTTCCTAAGCCTAGAATTTCGAGTCTGGTTGCGTAGGGTATTCTGATGTTTGTGGAGGAGTGGAGGGCCCTTCTCGTGAAGTATTTCTGGATGTTTTCTAATGTCCAAAATGCGGCATGGGTTCCAGACAGATGAGCTGTATTCAAGGATTGGTCTGGCGAAAGTTTTGTATGCTCTGGTTATTACCAGAGAAGAAGCTATGTAGGATTAGGTTAACAACTCTTGAAGCCTTTTCGCTGATGTTGTTGCAGTGGGCTACGTTGTGCCATGCATTTGTGAAGTGGCTGTTTTGTTTCCCCAACGTACAGCCCTTCATGGCATCGGACCAGAATATCTCCGGGACCGCCTTCTGCTGCACGAATTCCAGTGACCGATTAGGTCCCACAGAGTTGGCCTTCTCCGAGTCCCGTCGACTAAACAATGTCGTCTGGCGGGTCCCAGAAGAAGAGCCTTCTCTGTGGCGGCCCCAACCCTCTGGAACCAGCTCCCCCCTGAGATTAGAATTGCGCCCACCCTCCTTGCCTTTCGTAAACTCCTTAAAAGCCACCTCTGCCGTCAGGCATGGGGGAACTGAGATATCTTCCCCAGGCCTATATTGTTTATGTATGGCGTGTTGTGTGCATGTTTTAAAATTATGGGTTTTTAGTTTAACTTATTAGATTTGTATTACATTGTTTTGCCACTATTGTTGTGAGCCGCCCCGAGTCTACGGAGAGGGGCGGCATACAAATTTAATAAATAATAATAATAATAATCTCTTCTTTCAGAAGTTCCATTCTGCACCCATTTTATTATTATTATTATTATTATTAATAATAATAATAATAATAATAATAATAATAATAATAATAATTAGATTTGTATGCCGCCCCTTTCCGTAGACTCGGGGCGGCTCACAACACAATAAAAACAGTTTATAACAAATCTAATAATTTACAATATAAAATATTTAAAAAGACCAATATTTGCATTATTCAGGTGACTCTGAAGGCACAGATAAATCTCCAAGAGGCCTCAATGACTCCAAGAGTGTGTAAACAACCAGATGACTGCAAATAATATAAATCCTTCCATCCTCCACCATTCAGTCAGAACTGAAGAACCTTCTGGGACGAGAAGCGAAACGTCTTCAAGAAAAACCAAAATCCAGTTGCCTTTTTGAAAACTTTTGTAAGAACCTAAAGTCTTTTTTTGCAGACTCTGGGAAACAGGCCCTTCACACAACCACCTCTGCCTCCAGCTCACGATCTGACGCAAAACTACAACTCTCACACCAAGTGATGCTTGTTCTGTATGCGAGTCACTTCCTAGGCCTTCGAACAGCTGCCGGCCAAAGCCCTGGATCTATTCCAAGCTGCTTTATACCGTGGTGGGGAGACAAAGAGGTTGATTTTCTTGCAATGGGCTCTTTTGAGATCAGCCAGAGGTAACGACAGCCAAAGATTCTTGGTCTGGAGCCCGGAGTTTGCTTGTCCAAAATCAATACACCAAATAAAAACATTCTTCTAGATTCGGCGGCAAGCGAGAGTCGTAATAACACAGGCTGGCGCGTCCCTTGCAGTGGTGGGTTGCTGGCGGTTCAGAACAGCTTACCCGAACCGGTGGTGGAAATTTGCCCCCGGTCGCTGAACTGGTAGGGATGGCTGGCTGGCCACGGCCCCGAACCAGTCCTCCTGTTGCTGCTCCTTGAAAGCAGCTTGCAAAGAACCCTCTGCACATGTGCAAAGTGTCATTTCTCTGACATGAGTATTGTATTGGCAGTTCTGTGTTAGCAAAAACTTCAGAGGAAAAGGATTTAGGGGTAGTGATTTTTTTTAATTATTATTTTTAATGATCTTTATTAAATATATACTTTAAAAAATACAACAAAAGCAAGACATAACTGTTCTGCTGGCATGTCCCAACTGCCCGTAATTACAAGGTAATTAGTCCAGAAAGACACACACCACACGATAGAAGGAAAACCAAAAGTCTTTATCAACAGAAAAGCAGAAAAAACTCCCTTTTTAAATGTCAAAGGGATTTTCTGGTACACACAAGGCACAGGTTAAATGCAATCCAATTTCTCACCCAGTAACTGGGAAATTGAGTCCAAATTCCAAAGTCCAGAAAGTCCACACATAGTCTTGAACAGGGAAACAGCAAAACCATGATCTTGACAAACTATGAATCAGATAAACTTCCACGAGGCTAAACCAGCATGCTGCTCTTTTTATCTGTAGCACTAATTACAGCAGCCCCACACAACCACAGCTGGCCTCACTTATCTCCTGTAATAATCCTTCAGTTGTTCTCTCCTATGCATCACTCTACGCATGCGTGGATCCGTCATAAGTTCTTGTTCAGAATCCAGGGATGATAAGGATGATTGATCTCCTCCTGGGCTGTCTGCCAAACTCCCCCCTTCCCTGCTACCCACGCTTCCTTCGTCAGAGGAGCCTTCGTCAGGAGATTCTATTGGGAGAAAAACAGGCCTGTGGCATGTGGATGTTTCCCCCACATCCATCTCCACATTCCTTGGGGCAGGAGCTGGGCCAGAGCCAACCACAACAATAACAAAAGTACATTTAATTCTTAATATCACAATCATATGTATCATATTAAAACAGAGACAGAAGAAAAGAAAGGAGAGGAAAGAAATAAAAAAGATGTAGTTAAAAGTCATAATAGAAAAAGAAAGGAAGAGGTTATAAAAAGGAGAGGGGAGAAGGAGAGGGTAGTGATTTATGACAGTCTCTAAATGCATGGTGAACAGTGCGGTCAGGTGGTAGGAAAAGCAAGGAGAATGCTTGGCTGCATAGCTAGAGGTATAACAAGCAGGAAGAGGGAGATGGTGATCGCACTGTATAGAGCGCGGGTGAGACCACATTTGGAATCCTGTGTCCAGTTCTGGAGACCTCACCTACAAAAAGATATTGACAAAATTGAAAGGCTCCAAAGACGGGCTACAAGAATGGTGGAAGGTCTTAAGCATAAAACGTATCAGGAAAGACTTAATGAACTCAATCTGTATAGTCTGGAGGACAGAAGGAAAAGGGGGGACATGATCGAAACATATATGTGAAAGGGTTAAATAAGGTTCAGGAGGGAAGTATTTTGAATAGGAAAGTGAACACAAGAACACGGGGACACAATCTGATGTTAGCTGGGGAAAAGATCAGAAGCAACGTGAGAAAATATTATTTGACTGAAATAGTAGTAGATACTTGGAACAAATTTCCAGCAGACGTGGTTGGTAAATCCACAGGAACTGAATTTAAACATGCCTGGGATAAACATAGATCCATCCTAAGATAAAATACAAGAAATAGTATAAGGGCAGACTAGATGGACCAGGAGGTCTTTTTCTGCCATCAATCTTGTATGTTTCTACGTGACATAGGCATATATATATATATATATATATATATATATATATATATATATATATATATATATATATATATATATACATATATATATAATTTTATTTTATTTATTCATTTGTCCAATACATAAATACAGAGGAAGAAAAATAGACATGTAGTAATATATATAAGGCTAAAAGTGAACTTATAGGAGAGGATATATGAAAGGAAGAAAATATATATGAAAAGCGAGAGAAAGGAAGACAATTGGACAGGGGACGAAAGGCACACCAGTGCATTTATGTACGCCCCTTACTGGCCTCTAAGGAACCTGGAGAGGTCAATCGTGGATAGTCTAAGGGAGAAATGTTGGGGGTTAGGGGTTGACACTATTGAGTCTGGTAATGAGTTCCACGCTTTGACAACTCGATTGTTAAAGTCATATTTTTTACAGTCAAGTTTGCAGCTGTTAATATTAAGTTTGAATCTGTTGCGTGCTCTTGTGTTGTTGCGGTTGAAGCTGAAGTAGTCATTGACCGGTAGGAAGTTGCAGCATATGATCTTGTGGGCAATACTCAAATCATGTTTTAGGCGCCGTAGTTCTAGGCTTTCTAGGCCCAGGATTGTTAGTCTATTTTCGTAGGATATTCTGTTTCGAGTGGAGGAGTGAAGGGCTCTTCTGGTGAAATATCTTTGGACGTTTTCGAGGGTGTTGATGTCCGAGATGTGGTATGGGTTCCAGACAGATGAGCAGTAGTCCAGGATGGGTCTGGCAAAAGTTTTGTAGGCTCTTGTGAGTAGTGTGAGATTGCCTGAGCAGAAGCTGCGTAGGATCTGGTTAACAACTCTAGAAGCTTTTTTGGCGATATTGTTGCAGTGGGCTTTAGCACTTAGGTCATTCGATATTAGTATTCCAAGGTCTTTTACTGAGTGTGGGTTGGCCATGAGAGATTGTTTATTCAGTTCGTATATACGGTTTGGATTCTTTTTGCCGATGTTACAAAATCAGAGGAACCGGGAACAACCGAAATCGTCGGTAAAGGGGGCAGAAGCACAAACCTTCTCCTTCTCAACCGCTTTCCTAGTTCATCAAATCATTTGGGTGGGGTTTTTTCCCCCAACCCAACATAGTTCCTTCTTGTGAAACCTCGAAATGCAAATCGTGTTTGCATTTCATTATTCGCGGCCTCCTGTTTTGGGTGTTGTTGTTGTTTATTGGAGTTGTTGCGTGCGTCTGTGTGCATTCCCTTCGTTTTTCTCTGTGTTTGCGGAAGGACGGAACAGAACGGATCCCATTTGTCGGCCGTGCATGGCTGGTTGTTCTAATCACCCGGTTGTTGTTATTTTAAGATTTATTTCTGATCGGAATGCAGAGAGGTCAGAGAAAAACCTGATTTTTTTTTAAGTGGAGGGGTGAGCTAGGGAGGTATATTCCCAAGGGAAGAAAAACAAAATTAAACAAAATGTTCGGTGGAGGGTGGAGTTGAGAGGTTTTGCCCTCCCCACTGGAAAAAGTCTCCTGTAAAGGCACAAGGCTTTAGAAGAAGAGGTACTTGCAGGAGGGGATCAGATATTTATTTATTTTATTTATTTATTTGTCAAATAAGTATAATATTATAGTACATATGAACATAACATAACATAAGTAGAACGTAGTAATAGAAAGGATAATAAGACAGTAGGACAGGGGCATTAGGCACAAAAGTGCACTTATGCACGCCCCTTACAGACCTCTTACAAAAGGGGAGAGGTCAATTGTAGATAATGTAAGGTTGAAGATTTTGGGGTTGGGGGAAGCAACAACAGAGTCAGGTAATGAGTTCCAGGCGGTGACCACTCTATTGCTGAAATCGTATTTTCTGCAGTCAAGTTTGGAGCGATTTACATTTAATTTGTATCTATGACGTGCTCTTGTGTTGTTGTTGTTAAAGGTGAAGTAGTCACTGACAGGGAGTACATTATGATGTATGATTTTATGAACAACAGTTAAATCAGTTCGGAGACAACGTAGTGGTAATTTTTCTAGATTTAGTATTTGAAGTCTGGAGGAGTAGGGTAATTTGTTACGTGAGGAGGAGTGAAGGACTCTTCTTGTGAAGTATTTCTGGACTCCTTCGATTGTATTAATATCTGATATGCAGTGTGGATTCCACACAGGTGAACTATATTGTAGAATAGGTCTGACAAATGTTTTGTATGCTCAGTGTTTCTAGAGAAGAAGCTACGTAGGATTAGGTTTACAATTCTTAAAGCCTTTTTGGCAATGCTGTTACAGTGGGCTCTAGCACCTAGGTCATTGGAAATGAGTAGTCCAAGGTCTTTGACCGAGTGAGGGTCCGCTGTTAGTTCAGTTTTACAAGTATGTATTTAGTATTCGGATTCTTTTTACCAATGTGTAGGACGGAGCATTTGTTGGTAGAGATTTGAAGTTGCCAGTTGGTAGACCATTCAGCTACATGGTCAAGGTCCTTTTGAAGGGTAGAAGTATTGTCAGTAGTATTAAATAGTTTAACATCATCAGCAAAGAGAACACAATTGCTTGTCGTGTTGTCACAGAGATTGTTTATGTAGAGTATAAAGAGAGTAGGTCCTAAAACACTGCCTTGTGAGACACCACCGTTAACCGTTAGATATGTCAAAATGTCAGCTATTTCGGGGGGCGGGTCATCAGTGGAAGTTCTTCCTGTTCATTTTTGTGATCCACAAAAGCCCTCTGGGGTAGAAAGTGGATTGTGGGGACTCAAGAAACAGCCTGGTACCATGTTTCCCCGAAAATAAGTCACCCTCAAAAGTAAAACGTAGGAGACGTTTCGTTTTGCAGTATTCCCAAACAGAACATATATAACATATATTTGAGGAAAGTATAATTGTTGTAAATGGAAATAATGGTACGGTAATAGTAAGAAATTCTTGATAGGATTCACAGTTTGTCTGGTTCTGCTGGTTTGCGATGACAACAATTGCACAGTGTATAATAAATGTTCAATTTTTTTGTTCAGCAATAAATGTGAATTCTTCTTCATTGAAAAAAAAATAAGACATCTCCTGAAAATAAGACATAGCACATCTTTGGGAGCAAAAATTAATATTAGACGCTGTCTTGTTTTTGGGAAAATAGGGTAGAACTGGGTGGCACCTGGTGGAGATGATGGAGGAAGAGCCTGATTGAGATGGGCGGAGCCTGGGGAAGATGGGTGGAGACAGAACATGGGCGGAGCCTAGAAATTGGCAGGACTTTATGGAGATGGGAAGACAGGGCCTGCTTGAGATGGGCGGAGCCTGATGAAAAGGGGTGAAATTTGATGGTGAAGGGTGAAAATAGAGCCTGAGAGGGGTGGAGCCTGGTGGAAATGGGTGGGGCTTGATGGAAATGGGCGGAGCCTCCCACCCAACCTTGGCTCCTGGTCCTTCCGTCCTTCCTTTCCTTCGCTTCACTTAGCTCTAGCCAGGAGCATCTCCGAAAACGGAGAGTGACCAGTGGTCCCTTCCGGGCCTGGGTCTCCGCCGCAGCTTTCTGAGGTTTCCTTTTGCAGAAGTCCACCCACGGCGGCTTCTCTTCGCGAGAGACCTGCGTTCCAGAATTTCTCTCGTCTCTGGGAAGAACAAGAATGAAAAGAAAAGGGGAGGAGAGAGAGAGAGGTTGCAGTCACCATGGCAACCGTTGGGGATAGAGAGAGGCCTTGTTTGCAAAACACAGGCCTAGAAATCGCTTTATTCCGGTGAAAATACAAGCCGTGTGTGTGTGTGTGTGTGTGTCCCCAATCCACCCTCCCTGACTCCGACGATAGGAGGGTCGAACAAGCTGTCTTCCCCCTCAACGTGGGAATGCACTCTGTACGTGCTCAGAGGCAATGCCGGGTTTGACGATCGGGACTGAACATCAGAGGCCTGACTCTGAACAAACAAATGCCCAGGTTGAAATACGGAGTGGGGAACCTGGGCACGGCTTCCGCTTCAAATCGCTGAGCAGGGAAAGAGGGCCTCTGAGAATGGACAGAGTTCACTACAGCGGAAGACCAGGGTTCTCATATTCTTCAGTCGGTCTGCAGCAAGACGGCCTTTCTCGCTTCTGTTTTCAGGGGCCAAAAAAGAATATAAGCCAAAAATAAATTAACCTTAAATGGATTCTTTGGGATTCTAATTAATTAATTTATGTGTTTCTTTGGACATTGGATTGCTGCCTTAACTTCTGGGTACTGGATCACCCAGGTGGATCACAAGAGTCAAAAGAATATAAATATAAAACAAATCAGACCAAATAAGCTTAATTAATCAATCAATTAATTAATTAATTAATCAATCAATTAGTTAATTAAAACTTTAAATAATACAGTAAGTTGAATTAACTCTTTGAAGGAAAACCAGGCGGCCGATTTAATGCCGCATTGTTGTCATGTTGTGCTTTCGGGTTGTTATTAGCTGCCTTGAGTTGTGATGATGACAGGCGGCGATGTCCCTTGAAATATAAGTCATCCCCGACTTATGACGGTGCCCTATTGACCATTTGAAATTACAACAGGACACAAAAAACCCTCACCACCCAGATTCATACCTCACTCCTTGCAATCACCTGATTGTGTTGATCCAATTTTTTTTTCTCCAGTACATCACATACAAATTAATATGTGTATACCTGATTGTGTTGATCATTGTGTTGTAACTACTGATTCTTGACAAACTTATCTTTTCTTTCTTTCTTTCTTTCTTTCTTTCTTTCTTTCTTTTTCTTTCTTTCTTTCATTGATTCATTCATTCATTTATTTCTTTATTAGATTTGTATTCCACCACTCTCTGAAGACTGGGTGGCTTACAGCATATTTTTTTATTGTTAGAGTTGAAAGGGACCATGAAGGCCATCGAGTTCAACCCCCTGCCCAAGCAGGAACCCTATAGTACACAAGTCAAGTGGCAGTTCAATCTTCTCTTAAAAATGTCCAGAGTGTTGGAGTTCACAACGTCCGCTGGTAGGTTGTTCCATTGGTTGATCGCTCTGACCGTCAGGAAGTTCCTCCTTATCTCCATGTTGAATCTCTCCTTGGTCAGCTTCCAGCCGTTGTTCCTCGTCCGGCCCTCTGGTGCCCTGGAGAATAAAGTGATCCCCTCCTCTCTGTGACATCCCCTCGTATACTTGTAGACTGCTATCATGTCCACTCTGGCCCTCCTTTTCTCTAGGCTATCCATGCCCAGTTCCCTCAGTCTCTCTTCGTAAGTCTTGGTTTCCAATCCCTTAATCATCTTGGTTGCTCTTTTTTGCACCTTCTCCAGAGTTTCAATGTCTCTTTTGAAGTGTGGTGACCAGAACTGAATACAGTACTCCAGGTGTGGTCGGACCAGGGCGTAGTAGAGTGGTATTAAGACTTCCCTGGTCTTGGAGTGTATTCCCCTGTTGATGCAGCTTAGGATATAATATAAAACAATGAAATACAAAGACAAATCTAATTAATTAAAACTACATAACCTAAAATCCCAATATATTAAAAATCAATCAAACAGATTCAGATCTCAATCTTATATCACAATCATTGGCCAAGGGGCCGAGACCTAATTGCCCCAAGTCTGGCGACATAATTGAGTCTTAAGACGCTTGCGGAAGGCGAGGAGGGTGGGGGCATCTTAAAACATTTGTTTTAGAAACAGATTGTAATTTTTTTATTTTTTTATTTGGCAAGCATTTGCTTCCAACTTTCCTATTCTGAAGCAGATGGGGTCCCCCACTTTCTTGAGTTATTATTTTAATATCATTCCCCTCCATCCTTTGCAACAGTAAAATTCAGCAGATACCAGAAAGAAAGATGTTTGGAAATGATAGAAGATAGACAGGAAAGAATGAATCAAATGATTGTTTATAATGAAAAATGAAGTACATATCATTTTGGATTAGGAATGAATTTAATTACTATTAATAATTTATTCTCTAACACCAATACAATTGATTATTAACAACTAATAACATAATATTATTGTTCTGTCGGGCTCTCTGGTAGACTCCTCGCAAAAATTCACAGGTACAAATTTCAGACACACACACGTTTGAAAATTCAAAACAATGTTCTTTATAATGAAAATTCATTTAAATCAAGCTCTCTTTTGGTATAGCAAAGAGCACTGGTCTCCAACCAAACTGGTAATTTGTACAAGTCCCTTATCAGTTCTGTGATACTTAGCTTGCAGCTGTGAGGCAATTCACAGTCCTTCTTCTTTCATAAAGTGAAACACACTTTGCTCTGGTTTAGTTTCAAAGCGGGGAAAAATCAGCACACAAAAGGTCAAAGTCAGTAAAGCAGTCACGAAACACAACGATCAGATAATCCTCCACAATGGCCAAACCCACAGGCTGCTATTTATAGCAGCCTCACTAATTACCACAGCCCCACCCAACCACAGGTGGCCTCATTTTCTTTGATAATAATCTCTCAGTTGTTGCTGCCTATGCATCGTTCTCCGCATGCGTGGCTGTATCATTAACTCTTGTTCTGAATCCAAGGAGGAGCTAGATAATTGATCTCCTTCTGAGCCGTCTGCCACACTCTCCTCCTCCCTGTCACTCATGTCTTCTTGGTCAGAGGAGCCTTCATCAGCAGATTCCACCGGGGGCAAAACAGGCCTGCAGCATGTGGATGGGGCAGGAGCTGGGCCAGAGCTAACCACAACAGTTATAATGGAATTAATGCAAAAAGTTACATATGCTAACGATAGGAAAAACTGCAAAAAATTAGGAAAGATATAAGCTAAAACAACTTAGTAAAGAGAGAGTAAGGTCATCTTTCTTGTTTTTAATGTAAGATTTTTGTGTGTTTCTTTTTCTCTTTTTTCTCACATGCATATTTTTGAATGTAATGTATATTTGCAAAAAAATTTTTTCTAAAAAAAAATTCAGCAGATCCCAATCTTTGCAGCTTGGTTGAGTGGGGTGGAGGAGAACTGAACTGCACAAGTAGCGGGCTGGTTTCTATTTACACACACACACAACTTGGGCAACCAGTACAGAGAAATAACGAAGACACTTTTGTAGAAAACAGTAGTTTTACTCTTCAGTGCAATCCAGATATCTTCCGTCTTAGTCTTCTATGTACAGGAACCAATTATATGCAGTAAAGCTTACTTACATGTAAATACTAAACCAATCCAGGTTTGTCCCTATCAACACTACAGCTCTCACTCAATAATTAACCTATGCTCAAAACTGCTCCAGCCAGCCAACTAACAATATTACAATCACATCAACAACCAAAATGTCCTACCTGTTCACGACTACTTCACCTTCAACCACAACAACACACCAGCACGTAAACTAAATATCAACCACTCCAAACTTGACTGCAAAAAATAGGACTTCAGCAACAGAGTAATCAACGCCTGGAATGCACTACCTGACTCTGTGGTTTCTACTCCTAACCCCAAAACCTTTAACCTTAGACTATCTACAATTGATCTCTCCTCCTTTCTAAGAGGTCTGTAAGGGGCGTGCATAAGCGCACCATTGTGCCTACCGTCCCTGTCCTATTGTCTACTTTTTATCATTACTTATCTAATGTTTTATATGTACAAATTATCAGCCTATAATTGTTTGACAAATAAATAAAATAAAATAAAAATAAATAAATAAACCAACAGCTAGCAATCATTGTAAAGTCGCTTTGCATTTTATAATGCTCTGGCCCAATCAGGTTGCAGTTTACACCCTATGACTCAGCATTCATTACTGTTTAACATGCTTTTATTTGGTAATTTTCAGCAATCTACACTGGCCTAACAGCCAATGATAGAAATACTGCATTTGAACCAGAGTATATGTGACAGTGGTGGTTGTTCAGACAATAATACAAGCCAAAATATGGTAAAGGTATTATTTGCAAGATATACAATATCTCCATAATATTCCACAGTAATTATAATACAGTCCATAATACATAATACACACAATGCAATACCTTTTAGCATATACCTTTTAGCACATATATTATCACATAGAATGCAGCTGCGACAGCAATCATGGGCTTTTCCAAATATACCCATGTTACACCAACACTCCGCAGTTTGCACTGGTTGCCGATCAGTTTCCGGTCACAATTCAAAGTGTTGGTTATGACCTATAAAGCCCTTCATGGCATCAGACCAGAATATCTCCGGGACCGCCTTCTGCCGCACGAATCCCAGCGACCGGTTAGGTCCCATAGAGTTGGCCTTCTCCGGGTCACATCAACTAAACAATGTCGTTTGGTGGAACCCAGGGGAAGAGCCTTCTCTGTGGCTGCCCTGACCCTCTGGAACCAGCTCCCCCCGGAGATCAGAACTTCCCCCACCCTCCTTGCCTTTCGTAAACTCCTTAAAACCCACCTCTGCGGTCAGGCATGGGGGAATTGAAACATCTCCCCCTTGCCCATGTAGTTTTGGTGTATGATTGATTGTTAATTATATATTGGGGTTTCTTTTGCAGACTTTTTAACCTAAAACTGTAATTTAGATTGCTAAATATTATATTTGTTACTATGTACTGTTTTTACCATTGTTGTGAGCCGCCCCGAATCTGCGGAGAGGGGCGGCATATAAATCCAATAAATCTAATCTAATCTATCTTATTCGCACACTGTGTGTGTAATATACTATTACACACACAGCAATATAGTATACTCTCTTATTCTACAGCAAATACCTTTATAACTTATTACATAGCTTTAGCACACAGCAGTATAGTATATTCTACACCTTATGTTGCACACAGCTCAGATATTAATGCTAACCAGCATTTATACACCAGTAAACAACATTACAGGATAAGGCAGCAGAACAGACGCAATGCAATGCAACAAAGCTCAACACAACAGAATGCAACTACGGAATGTAACCGAGAGCAGCACATCAGTCTCTCTTATATGGATAAATTGCAGCCTAGCTCATAATTGCTACCTAGCTCTTAAAGTAATGCTTCTACAGAGGAATCATTGAGTCTGTCATCTGCACCTCTATAACTGTCTGGTTTGGTGCTGCAACCCAACAGGACCGACACAGACTTCAGAGGAGAATCAGAACTGCAGAAAAAACAATGGCTGCCAACCTGCCTTCCATTGAGGACCTGTATACTGCACGAGTCAAAAAGAGGGCGGGGAAAATATTTACTGACCCCTCACATCCTGGACACAAATTGTTTCAACTCCTACCCTCACAACGTCACTACAGAGCACTGCACACCAAGACAACTAGACACAAGAACAGATTTTTTCCCAAATGCCATCACTCTGCTAAACAAATAATTCTGTCAAACTATTTACTAAGTCTGCACTTCTATTTCTACTAGTTTTTTTTCTCATCATTCCTATCATCCTTTTCCTCCCACTTAGGACTGTATGACTGTAGCTTGTTGCTTGTAGTCTAAGATTTTTATTAATATTGATTGTTTCCTCATTGCTTATTTGACCCCTATGACCATCATCAAGTGTTGTCATGATTCTTGACAAATGTCTCTTTTTCTTTCATGTACGCTGAGAGCATATGCACCAAGACAAATTCCTTGTGTGTCCAATCACACTTGGCCAATAAAATTATATCCTATTCTATTCTATTCCATTCTATTTTCTCCTAACATTCAGTGCTGGTTTATCTTCATATATTGGAAACCCAACCAGAACAGTAGGTTGTACTGGCAGTAACATAATGGAATATCACCTAGGATTGAGCTAATCCTTGACAAGGATGCACCCTTCAAATTGACGGGAAAGCCAGATTCGCTTAACAACCAGCTTGTGAGCTTAGCAACTGCAGTGATCTGCTTAACAGCTCCAGGAAGAAAAAAGATCGCAAACTGAGTCAAAGCTTCCTTAATCAATATAGAAACATAGAAACATAGAAGACTGAGGGCAGAAAAAGACCTCATGGTCCATCTAGTCTGCCCTTATACTATTTCCTGTATTTTATCTTAGGATGGATATATGTTTTTCCCAGGCATGTTTAAATTCAGTTCCTATGGATTTACCAACCACGTCTGCTGGAAGTTTGTTCCAAGGATCTACTACTCTTTCAGTAAAATAATATTTTCTCACCTGGCTTTTGATTTTCCCCCCAACTAACTTCAGATTGTGTCTCCTTGTTCTTGTGTTCACTTTCCTATTAAAAACACTTCCCTCCTGGACCTTATTTAACCCTTTAACATATTTAAATGTTTCGATCATGTCCCCCCTTTTCCTTCTGTCCTCTAGACTATACAGATTGAGTTCATGAAGTCTTTCCTGATACGTTTTATGCTTAAGACCTTCCACCATTCTTTTAGCCCGTCTTTGGACCCGTTCAATTTTGTCGATATCTTTTTGTAGGTGAGGTCTCCAGAACTGAACACATTATTCCAAATGTGGTCTCACCAGCGCTCTATATAAGGGGATCACAATCTCCCTCTTCCTGCTTGTTAGACCTCTAGCTATGCAGCCAAGCATCCTACTTGCTTTTCCTACCGCCCGACCACACTGCTCACCCATTTTGAGACTGTCAGAAATCACTACCCCTCAATCCTTCTCTTCTGAAGTTTTTGCTAATATCTTACTTAGCGAGAGAAATGTCAATTGTGCTCGATTGTGGTCGTAAGTTGAAGAACGCCTGCAAATCATAAATAAAACTCCTTCTTGCTTGTGAAAAGGGAGGGGGAATGGGGCCATCGCATCCATCCTCAGAGCAAACAGCCGGTGATAAATGGTGTTTTCGGCCACGGCTGGGTGATGGTCTCCCCTTCGCTCTTTTTGCCCTGGCCTGATGCATGACAGATGCTCCGCACATCATTTATCACCTCTGGAGGGGAGAGAAAAAGGACAGTAGCAGGGACCTATGGCACGCCGACTAGTGTCAACATAAAACAGGAGACTGCCTGCGGATCGTCTATTTCGAAGCTGCTCTGGAGCTTATGCCGTCTGGCAAGAGTCCGGTCACTCCTGGTTTATCTTACTGGTTCTCCCTTCCCAGAGCTTTGAACATAAGAAGAGCCATGCTGAATCAGTCCGAAGCCCATCAAATCCAGCATTCTGTGTCAAACAGTGGCCCACCAATTGTCCATGGGGATCTTGAGCAGAAAGAGAAGGCAAGACCCTCCCTTTCCCTCGACCCCCAACAAATGGGACTCAAGGGAATCCTTCCTGCCTCAACCAACATAGAGGCAGCACTTGGACATCCATTTCAATAACTACAAATTATTTATTTATTTGTTTGTTTGTTTGTTTGTTTGTTTGTTTGTTTGTTTATTTATTTATTGGATTTGTATGCCGCCCCTCTCCGTAGACTCGGGGCGGCTAACAACAATAATAAAAACAGCATGTAAATCCAATACTACAACAACTAAAAAACCCTTATTTTAAAACCAATCATACCTACAAACAAACATACAATGCATAAATTGTAAAGGCCTAGGGGGAAAGAGTATCTCAATACACTTGGCATCCATGAATCTGTCTAATCCTGCCTTGAAGCTATCAAGGCTGACAGCTGTCACGACCTAAGAACATAAGAAGAGCCCTGCTGAATCAGGCCAAAGCTCATTGAGTCCAGCATTCTGTGTCAAACAGTGGCCCACCAATTGTCCATGGAGATCTTGAGCAAAAAGAGAAGGCAAGACCCTCCCTTTCCCTTGACCCCCAACAAATGGTACTCAAGGGAATCCTGCCTGCCTCAACCAACATAGAGGTGGCACATGGACATCTGTTTCAATAACCACCTATGATACACTTGGCATCCATGAATCTGTCTAATCCTGCCTTGAAGCTATCAAGACTGACAGCTGTCACAACCTCTTCTAGAAGTGAATTCCATAAACCAATGACCCTCTTGGTGAAGAAATATTTCCCTTGTTTTGTCATCACTTTCTTACCTATGAGCTTTAGGGAGGGCCCCCTCGTCCTAGTATTGTGTGATAGAGAAAATAATTTTTCTCTATCCACCTATTTTATCCCATGCATGATTTTATACACTTCGATCAAGTCACCCCTTAAACGCCGTCTTTCAAGGCTGAAGAGACCAAGGCGTTGCGACCTGGTTTCATAAGGGAGGGGCTCCATTTCCTTGATCATTCTTGTTGCCCTTTTTTGCACCTTTTCCAGTTCCATTATATCCTTCTTGAGATGCAGTGACCAGAACTGTACACAGGACTCCAAGTGTGGTTTCACCATCGATTTGTACAGAGACAAAACAACACTTGCTGACTTATTTTCGATTCCCTTCCTAATCATGCCAAGCATGGAATTTGCTTTTTTATTTTTACTGCTGCTGCGCACGGGGTTGACATCTTCATTGAGCTGTCCACCAAAACCCCAAGATCCCTTTCTTGGGTTGTCTCAGAAAGCTTGGTCCCCATCAGTTGGTAGTAAAGGACACTCTTACTTTGAATAAGGACACCCTTGTTTTTTTAATTCGAAGAAGTGGTTGGTAGTGATTAAGGGGTTGGCTGAGATTAAAAAGCTGTTGGGACTCTAGAAAGTGTGCAGAGAGGAGCGGTGAAGATGATTGGAGGCTAAAACATCATTGTAAAGTCTGTGGCCATCTGTCCCGAGGTAGATCTTCTTCAGGTCCTTAAGCTCATTCAGTAGTGCTCTCATCGCTACTGTATCTGTGTCCTTCTCCCTTGCTCCTAATCTCCTCCTCCTCCTCCTCCTCCTCCATCTCTTTCTCTTCCTCCTCCTCCATCTCTTTCTCCATCATCTCCATCTCCTCCTTCTACTTTTTCTCCTCCTCTTCCTCCTTCTCTTCCTCCTTCTCCATCTCCATCCCCTCTTCCTCCATCTCCTTCTCCGTCATCTCCCTCCATCTCCTCTTTCTACTTTTTCTCCTCCTCTTCCTCCTTCTCTTCCTCCTTCTCCTTCTCTATCTCCATCTCCTCCTCCTCCATCTCCTTCTCCATCATCTCCATCTCCATCTCCTCCTTCTATTTTCTTCTCCTCTTCCTCCTTCTCTTCCTCCTCCTCCTTCTCCATCATCTCCATCTCCTCCTTCTCAATCTCCATCTCCTCCTCCTCCTTCTACTTTTTCTCCTCCTCTTCCTCCTTTTCTTCCTCCTCCTCCTTCTCCATCTCCATCTCCTCCTCCTCCATCTCCTTCTCCATCATCTCCATCTCCTCCTTCTACTTTTTCTTCTGCTCTTCCTCCATCTCTTCCTCCTCCTCCTTCTCCATCTCCTTAACTCCTTCCTCTACTCTCGCCCTCCTCCTCTTCTTCCTTCCATGTTCCCCAGCATCAACCTGTCATGAGCAACCCTTTTCAGGGTTAATGTTTGCAACTGGAGGACTTCCAGTATTTGATCCTAAAATGCACAATTTTTCCACCTTTTTAATAGCTTCATTATTCATCCTAAGGCTAGTTACAAATCAGGAGCCTGATTTTCTCTGCCTTTAATCTGAATCCCATTTCTTCCTTCACTTAATTTTCAGCACTAGAGGTTGCACATAATTTAGCACCAAGTAATTCTGCATCCTGGGTGCCCATTCGAGATGTATAAATTAGTCAGCCCAACATTGAAATCCCAGTCCTGCTTCTTCTGGATAGGCTTGGATTTTCAAGGTCATCCCTTCCAGTTTTGCAAATTTGGATTCCCACTCACCCTGTAGACACCCCTGTGAAGAAGTCAGCTGATAGTCTGGTTTACACAATACGTTTGGGTCACTTTAGAGAAGTTGCAAAGTGCCAGAGGCCTGGAAAAGAGCAAATTTTTTAAAAAAGAAAAGAAAACAAAGAAAGAGAGAGAAAGAGAAGGAAGGAAGGAAGGAAGGGAGAGAGAGAGAGAAGGAAGGAAGGGAGAGAGAGAAGGAAGGAAGGGAGAGAGAGAAGGAAGGAAGGAAGGGAGAGAGGGAAGGAAGGGAGAGAGAGAGAGAAGGAAGGAAGGAAGGAAGAGAGAGAGGGAAGGAAGGAAGAGAGGGAAGGAAGGAAGAGAGAGAGAGAGGGAAGGAAGGAAGATAGAGAGAAGGAAGGAAGGGAGAGAGAGAGGGAAGGAAGGAAGGAAGAGAGAGAGAGAAGGAAGGAAGGGAGAGAGAGAGAGGGAAGGAAGGAAGGGAGAGAGAGAGAGGGAAGGAAAGAAGGGAGAGAGAGAGAGAAGGAAGGAAGGAAGAAAGAAAGGAAGGAAGGAAGGGAATAAGGAAGGTCCGGCAAACAAATTAAAGGGATACCTGAGAACAGATCATAAAAGGATTGAATGGTAAACATTGTATAAAAAGCATGGATTATTAGACAGAAGTGAGTTTGTCAATTAATCTCTCTTTCTCTCTCTCTCTTTCTTCGCGTCTGTCTCTGACTGGGTAACTTCCCCGTGAAAGATGTAATATATCTTGATTTGATAATGTACCCCATGACATCTGATTAACAAGCTAGTTAAGAGAGTGCCAAATGGCACGACATTAAGTGCCATAAAAAGCATTCCTAAAATGCTCCATCAAGCTGGAAAGATGGATGGAATAAGCCACAGTGTTCCTCTCAACCGTAGTGTTTGAAGATGGATGGACTTCCACTCCCAGAATTCCCCAGCCAGGATGCTTTAAAATGGGTGGACTTCAACTCCCAGAATTCCCCTCTTCCTCCCACTCCTCCTCTTCCTCCTGCTCCTCTTCTTCCTCTTCCTCCTCCTCCTCCTCTTCTTTCTATTCCTCCTCCTCTTCCTCCTCCTCCTCTTCTTCTTCTTCCTCTTCCTCCTCTTCCTCCTTTTCTTCTTCTTCCTCTTCCTCCTCTTCCTTCTTTTCTTCTTCTTCTTCCTCTCCCTCCCCTCTTCTTCCTCCTGCTCCTTCTTTCCTCTTCTTCTTCCTCTTCCTCCTCCTCCCCTCTTCTTCCTCCTGCTCTTCTTCTTCCTCTTTCTTCTCCATCTCTTCTTCCTCCTTCTCTTCCTATTCCTCCTCCTCCTCCTCCTCCTGCTTCTCATCTTCTTCCACTTCCTCTTTCACTTTTCCTCTTCCTCCTCCTTCTCTTCCTATTCCTCCTCTTCTTCCTCCTCTTCCTGCCCCTCTTCTTTCTATTCCTCCTCCTCCTCTTCTTCTCTTCTTCTTCCTCCTCCTCCTCTTCATCATCTTCCTCCTCCTCCAGGAGGACAGAGTGAGATTTTATGCCACTCTCTTTAGGTGTGGATTCGTACTATTTCTCTCCTCCTTCTCTTTCTCCTCTTCCACCACTCCCTCCTTTTTTGTCCACCATTCTTTCGCCTTCTCCGTCTCTCCTCCTCCTCCATTTTTCTCCTTCTCCCATCTTTCTCTTCCTCCCCCTCTTCCTCTCCCTGCCTCTCCTTCTGCTCCTTCTCCATCTCCTCCTCCCCCTTCTCCCCTTTCCTTCTCCTCATCTTCCTGCCTTCCTGTCTCTTTGGAGGTCCTAGAACCATAGACTCCTTAGCTTGGAAAGGACCTGGGAGGTGGGGTGGGTCATAGGATCATAGATTTGGTGGGCCAGAAGGGCCTTGTCCAGTCCAGGTCTGCATCCTTCCGACCACTTCAGACAAGTGGCTACTATCCCAACGAAGCAACTGTCAAGGAGATTTAAATAGCTTGGGCCATTTGTTTGAAATAAACTTGCAAGAAATAATAATAATTTTTTAAAAAAACACCACATCACCAGCATTCCTGGCAGCTCAAGCGTTTGTCTGTCAGCTGTCAGTTGTTACTGATCTGGATGGGGGGGGGAGTTGCACTTGTTTTATTTTATTTATTTTCCCTTAAAAAAAATTTTTTTTAAAAAAATCTACCTTCTGGCAAGTTCTACAGCTCGCCCAGCCACCCTGCTGAGTCCGCCGTCTGCAAAATGGGGGGAAAACCAGAAGATAGATAAGAAAAATATAACAGGATGTTCCAACACTTCGAACCGAGGGGGGGTACGACATGGGTTTTTAGACGCTGCCTCCGAAACTTAAATCTGGATCGATGGGTTAAATGGATTGATATCTGGCATTTCCCCCTCCTAATTTGGTGAGGGAAACGATTGCAGCACTCCAAGACCAGGGAAGTATTAATACTACTCTACTACGCCCTGGTCACATTTGGAATACTGCATCCAGTCTGGTCACCACACTTCAAAAGAGACATTGAAACTCTGGAGAAGGTGCAGAAAACAGCAACCAAAATGATTAGGGGACTTGAAACCAAGACTTACGAAGAGAGACTGCGGGAACTGGGCATGGATAGCCTAGAGAAAAGGAGGGCCAGAGCGGACATGATAGCTGTATATAGGTATATGAGCGGTTGCCACAGAGAGGAGGGGGCCACTCTATTCTCCAGAGCACCAGAGGACTGGACGAGGAACAATGGCTGGAAGCGGACCAAGGAGAGATTCAACCTGGAAATAAGGAAGAACTTCCTGACGGTCAGAGTCACCAACCAGTGGAACAACCTGCCTGCAGAGGTTGTGAACTCCCCAACTCTGGACACTTTCAAGAGGAGATTGAACTGCCATTTGGCTGGGGTGCTTTAGGATTCCTGCTCAGGCAGGGGGTTGGACTTGATGACCTGCATGGTCCCTTTCAACTCTAACAATAAATAAATGAATAAATAAATAAATCTAAATAATCCCACACATTTTATTTATTTATTTATTTATTATTTATTATTTGGATTTGTATGCCGCCCCTCTCCGAAAACTCGGGGTGGCTCACAACAATCATTTTATTCTTTGACTTACAAGTCCCATCATGAACAAATCACAATAATTGAAGTGAGCCATATACAGAGTCCTTCACCTCTTGCACACAAACTCCCACACAAAAATCTCAGCACCCGGAGACTATATTCCTTCAGTTTTAAAACTGAGAATAGAAGTTTCTAGTCCTTCTGGATCTTCTGGAACAGGTGGACAACGGAGAGGAATAGAATAGAATAACAGAGTTGGGAGGGACCTTGAAGGTTGGAGGCTGAGGAATGGAGTTTCCAGCAAAAGAGTGCGGCTACCAGGAGAAACATTGTCACCTCCTAAGTTATAAGAATAATAATAATAACAGAGTTGGAAGGGACCTTGGAGGTCTTCTAGTCCAACCCCCTGCTTGGGCAGGAAACCCTACATTACTTCAGAAAGAGGGTTCTTAAAAACTCCCAGTGTTGGAGCATTCACAACTTCTGGAGGCAAGTTGTTCCATTGATTAATTGTTCTAACTCTCAGGAATTTTCACTTTAGTTCCAGCTGGCTTTGCTCCTTGATTAGTTTCCATCCATTGCTTCTTGTTCTACTCTCATGAAGAACGGTTGCAGGAACTGGGTATGTCTAGTTTGTTTGTCTGTCTGTCTGTCTGTCTGTCTGTCTGTCTGTCTGTCTATCTATCTATCTATCTATCTATCTATCTATCTATCTATCTATTTATCAGATTTGTATGCCGCCCCTCTCCGCAGACTCGGGGCGGCTCACAGCAATAATAATACAATGTAAACAAATCTAATATTTAAGTTTAAGTTAATTTAAAACCCCAATTTAGAAACCACTCATACATACTAATATACCATGCATAAATTTTATAAACCTAGGGGGAGGGAAAGTCTCAATTCCCCCATGCCTGACGACAGAGGTGGGTTTTAAGGAGCTTACGAAAGGCTAGGAGGGTGGGGGCAACTCTGATATCTGGGGGGAGTTGGTTCCAAAGGGTCGGGGCCGCCACAGAGAAGGCTCTTTCTCTGGGTCCCGCCAAACAACATTGTTTAGTTGACGGGATCCAGAGAAGGCCAACTCTCTTGCGGCCCCGACCCTGGTCGCTGGGATTCTTGCGGCAGAAGGCGGTCCCGGAGATAATGAAAAGTTTAATGAAAAGAAGGACCTATATCCTATATCGTCAAAAGGAACTTTACCAAAATTGAAATTAAGACCTTTTTTCCCTTAACTGAATCATGCCATAATATTTACAGACTAGAATTGTTTGTTAGTTCTGTTATTCTTTTGATATCACTGTTTTTATACCTTTAAAGCTGTTTTTTCTTTCTTTTGTTGTGATATGTTTTTGCGATAATCTTAAAATGAATAATGATAGGAAAAAAACTTTTTTTGTTTGATATTAAGAAATATAACTACTTTAGGAAAGCATGAAAATATAAATATGGTAATCCGCAGGTTTGAATATTATTACATTGTAAATTTATAAGACAAAATAAGGAAGGAAGGAGAGAGCAAATATCTTTCCAACTCTTTTCGTTTTTCTTTTGTTATGTATTTTGTTT
The DNA here is from genome assembly GCF_031021105.1 of Erythrolamprus reginae. Taxonomy (NCBI): domain Eukaryota; kingdom Metazoa; phylum Chordata; class Lepidosauria; order Squamata; family Dipsadidae; genus Erythrolamprus; species Erythrolamprus reginae. Next base: position 9,921,834 of record NC_091950.1, on the reverse strand, counting down.
CCCTTTTGTTTTCGTTTTCTTGGAATGTGTTTATATCTGTTCTTGGTTTTAGTTTCTGTACTGTGCATTTAAAAATAAAATATTTTAAAAATGTAAAGAAAGAACAAAAAAAGAAAAGAAGGGCCAGAGGAGACATGAAAGCAGTCTTTCATGTCTCCCCTGGTCCTTCTTTTCTTTTTGCACTCAGATGGTAGGAAAAGCAAGTAGGATGCTTGGCTGCATAGCTAGAGGTATAACAAGCAGGAAGAGGGAGATTGTGATCCCCTTATATAGAGCGCTGGTGAGACCACATTTGGAATACTGTGTCCAGTTCTGGAGACCTCACCTACAAAAAGATATTGACAAAATTGAACGGGTCCAAAGACGGGCTGCAAGAATGGTGGAAGGTCTTAAGCATAAAACGTATCAGGAAAGACTTCATGAACTCAATCTGTCTAGTCTGGAGGACAGAAGGAAAAGTGGGGACATGATCGAAACATTTAAATATGTTAAAGGGTTAAATAAGGTCCAGGAGGGAAGTGTTTTTAATAGGAAAGTGAACACAAGAACAAGGGGACACAATCTGAAGTTAGTTGGGGGAAAGATCAAAAGCAACATGAGAAAATATTATTTTACTGAAAGAGTAGTAGATCCTTGGAACAAACTTCCAGAAGACATGGTAGATAAATCCACAGTAACTGAATTTAAACATGCCTGGGATAAATATATATCCATCTTAAGATAAAATAAAAAAAATAGTATAAGGGCAGACTAGATGGACCATGAGGTCTTTTTCTGCCATCAGACTTCTATGTTTCTATGTTTCTTCCAATATCTCAGGGGTTGCTACCAAGAAGAGAGAGTCAAACCAGGGGTGGGCTACTGTCCGGATGGGTGGGAACACAGTGGGGTAGCAAAAATGGAGCTCCACCCAAGAGCACCCAATTTGCACTGAAAGATGTTGAAATAAAATGCAGGGCGTCCTGCATAAGCTATGCCCACAGTGTGGTGGTAAAAAGTGTAGTGAAGGTAGCCCTTCACTGAGTCAAACTATTCTCCAAAGCACCTGAGGGTAGAACAAGAAGCAATGGGTGGAAACTAAACAAGGAGAGGAGCAACTTAGAACTAAGGAGAAATTTCCTGACAGTGATTGTTTCCAGAACAATTAATCCGTGGAACAACTTGCCTCCAGAAAGTTGTGAATTCTCCAACACTGGAAGTTTTAAAGAAGAGGTTGGATAACCATTTGTCTGAAGTCATGTAGGGTTTCCTGCCTAAACAGGGGTTTGGACTAGAAGACCTCCAAGGTCCCTCCCAACTATGTGATTATCTCCAAATTATCTCAGGGACCGCCCTCGGTTGCACGAATCCCAGCGACCAGTTAGGTCCCACAGAGTGGGTCTTCTCCGGGTCCCGTCAACTAAACAATGTCGCTTGGCGGGACCCAGGGAAAGAGCCTTCTCTGTGGTGGCCCCGGCCCTCTGGAACCAACTCCCCCCAGAGATTAGAATTTCCCCCACCCTCCTTTCCTTTCGTAAGCTTCTTAAAACCCACCTCTGCTGCCAGGCATGGGGGAACTGAGATACTCTTTCCCCCTAGGCCTTTACAATTTTATGCATGGTATGTCTGTATGTATGTTTGGTTTTATAATAAGGGTTTTTAACTGTTTTAATATTGGATTGTTATATGCTGTTTTTATTACTGTTGTTAGCCGCCCCGAGCAGTGTTCCCTCTAATTTTTTTGGGGGGGGGCGGAAAAGTATAGTGTCTGAGCGGCAGTCCCTTTGGGACTGGGCGGCACAGAATAAATAAATAAATAAATTAAATAAATAAATAAATAAATAAATAAATAAATAAATAAATAAATAAACAAACAAACAAACAAACAAACAAACAAACAAACAAACAAACAAAAAACCCACCCTGTTTTGCCTCAGAGAATTTCAAAATAAAATACTGTACTGTGTGTCTATAACAGTGAGCTCATAATAGGGCAACTCTATCAATATCAAAATGCCACTTAAATAGTTGAGCTAGTTTCAAACTAGATTTTGATTTTCTTTCTCTCTTCCTTACTCCCATTCTTTTTCTTTCTCTTTTCCTTCCTCTCTTTTTTCTATCTGTTTCTCTCTCTTCCCCTCTTCCTCTCTCTCTCCTTCCCTCTCACTCTTTCCCTCTCGGCTTCTGGGCAGATTTGGGAAACTCTGAGTTGATGATGATTTTTAAGTGAGCGATTGCTCACTGCTCAGCTTAGAGGGAACTATGGCCCCGAGTCTACGGAGAGGGGCGGCATACAAATCCAATAAATAAAAAAATAAATATCCTACTCTATTCTATAGCCATGGATTGCAGGCCAAATCAAAGTTTCAGGCCCTCGGCGCAAAAAGGGAGCATGGATGTTTTTAATGAAGGTCACAAACCAAAGCGAAGTGAGGTGAGGTGAGATTCCTAATTCTAACCAGATCGAATCTGATTTGCTGCTTTGATTGTTGAAGGAAGAGGAGGAGGAGAGGGGGGAACGGCGGCTGAAGCCTTTCATTAAAGGAAAAGAGCCTGCACACATATCCAAGCCTTTAAATGAATTAAGGGCCTCACCATCTCTCCTTGACCCAGGGCTGAACCAGTTTGCTTTTTGACAACCTGCCCTGGGTGTAAATCCTACTGCTGCTTATTAACACTGCCCTATAAGGACACGAGTGGGTGAATATCGCCAGTTCCCATTTGCTGCTCTCTTTTAGATATTAGCGGCACCTGGTGAAAATCAACATTATGTGGTGGGTGAGTATTTGGGATTGTCCCCAACCGATCTTCCTGTCTAACATGGAACTAGAACTCACCATCACCTGGTAATTGGCCCAAAGTCACCCAGCCAGCTTTCATCCCTAAGACAGAACTAGAATTCACCATCACCTGGTGATTGGCCCAAAGTCACCCAGCCAGCTTTCATCCATAAGACGGAACTAGAACTCACCATCACCTGGTAATTGGCCCAAAGTCACCCAGCCAGCTTTCATCCATAAGACGGAACTAGAACTCACCATCACCTGGTGATTGGCCCAAAGTCACCCAGCCAGCTTTCATCCCTAAGACAGAACTAGAACTCACCATCATCTGGTAATTGGCTCAAAGTCACCCAGCCAACTTTCATCGCTAAGACAGAACTAGAACTCACCATCACCTGGTAATTGGCCCAAAGTCACCCAGCCAGCTTTCATCCATAAGACGGAACTAGAACTCACCATCACCTGGTGATTGGCTCAAAGTCACCCAGCCAGCTTTCATTCCTAAGACAGAACTAGAACTCACCATCTGCTTGTGATTGGCCCAAAGTCACCCAGCCAACTTTCATCCCTAAAACAGAACTAGAACTCACCATTTGCTTGTGATTGGCCCAAAGTCACTCAGCCAACTTTCATTCCTAAGACAGAACTAGAACTCACCATCACCTGGTAATTGGCCCAAAGTCACCCAGCCAGCTTTCATCCCTAAGACAGAACTAGAACTCACCATCTCCTGGTGATTGGCCCAAAGTCACCCAGGCATTGCTTAATGACTGCAGCATTTGCTTAAGGATGGCACATTTACTTAGCAACAAAGAGAGTTGCCAAATCAGGTTGGTCATATACAAGTGGGGGTCCCACTTACCAATCCCATCTGTCGGGCTCTCTGGTAGACTCCTCCCAAAAATTCACAGGTACAAATTTCAGACACACACACGTTTGAAAATTCAAAACAATGTTCTTTATAATGAAAATTCACTTAAGCCAAACCCTCTTTTGGTATAGCAAAGAGCACTCGTCTCCAAACAAACTGGTAATTTGTACAAATCCCTTATCAGTTCCGTGATACTTAGCTTGCAGCAGTGAGGCAATTCACAGTCCTTCTTCTTTCACAAAGTGAAACACACTTTGCTCTGGTTTAGTTTCAAAGCGGAGAAAAATCAGCACACAAAAGGTCAAAGTCAGCAAAGCAGTCATGAAACACAACGATCAGATAATCCTCCACAATGGCCAAACCCACAGGCTGCTTTTTATAGCAGCCTCACTAATGACTACAGCCCCATCCAACCACAGGTGGCCTCATTTTCTTTGATAATAATCTCTCAGTTGTTGCTGCCTATGCATCGCTCTCCGCATGCGTGGCTGTATCATTAACACTTGTTCCGAATCCAAGGAGGAGCTAGATAATTGATCTCCTTCTGAGCTGTCTGCCAAACTCTCCTCCTCCCTGTCACTCATGTCTTCTTGGTCAGAGGAGCCTTCATCAGCAGATTCCACCGGGGGCAAAACAGGCCTGCGGTATGTGGATGTCTCCCCCATATCCACAGTCCTTGGGGAAGGAGCTGGGCCAGAGCTAACCACAACACTCCCCAGGATTGCCGCAGGTGTGCGCATGCCCATTGGCACGAGATTTGGCCTCTGCACATGTGCAACAAGCGAAATCTCGTTCGAGGATGCTCGTGCATGAGATTCCACTGATTTTCAGAGATCTCTTTGCTTCTGTGCATGCGCAGAAGCAGAACAAAGCCAAAAATGGGCAAAATCTCACACGCCTTTTCCCACTGAAACCAAAATCCCTATGGGAATTCCCATCTTAACATTAGGCTGAATTGCGGCTGCTCTATTTAAGCTTTTTAAAAAACATTTTTAAAAAAAGACATTGTGGATGCAAATTTTGGAAAGCGAACCCCATTCTCTTTGGACAAAGGAGCGTTTTCGACTTGACGAAGGTGGTGACAACGTTGGAGACGTGCCCACCAAACCCTTTGGCCATCCGGGGTCCGGCGGCTGTTTTGCCAATTTGTTTCGGTCAAAAGCTGAGACAGCCTGGCTTCTCCTTCCGTCTTTCCAAGCTCAGATTCTTGAACCCGGGCCAAAATAAAGAACAGAAGTCGCCTGCCATGCCCGAACAGACCTTGCGGGACAATTGAGAAAGCGAGATTCGTATTTCAAAAGAAATAAAAAGGGTCTGACAGGTGGATGGTTTGCTTGTTTCTAACCTCCAGCTCCTCCATTGGATTTTCTAGTTTGGTGTTTCAGCCTCAGGAACTTGAAGATGGGTGGACTTCCACTCCCAGAATTCCCAAGCCAGCATCCTTTACGATGGGTGGACTTCAACTCCCAGAATTCCCCAGCCAGCATCCTTTAAGATGGGTGGACTTCAACTCCCAGAATTCCCCAGCCAGCAACCTTTACGATGGGTGGACTTCAACTCCCAGAATTCCCCAGCCAGCAGCCTTTACGATGGGTGGACTTCAACTCCCAGAATTCCCCAGCAGATGGGTGGACTTCCACTCCCAGAATCCCCCAGCCAGCATCCTTTAAGATGGGTGGACTTCTACTCCCAGAATTCCCCAGCAGATGGGTGGACTTCCACTCCCAGAATTCCCCAGCCAGCATCCTTTAAGATGGGTGGACTTCCACTCCCAGAATTCCCCAGCAGATAGGTGGACTTCCACTCCCAGAATTCCCCAGCCAGCATCCTTTAAGATGGGTGGACTTCCACTTCCAGAATTCCCCAGCAGATGGGTGGACTTCCACTCCCAGAATTCCCCAGCCAGCATCCTTTAAGATGGGTGGACTTCCACTCCCAGAATTCCCCAGCAGATGGGTGGACTTCCACTCCCAGAATTCCCCAGCCAGCATCCTTTAAGATGGGTGGACTTCCACTCCCAGAATTCCCCAGCCAGCATCCTTTACGATGGGTGGACTTCCACTCCCAGAATTCCCCAGCAGATGGGTGGACTTCCACTCCCAGAATTCCCCAGCCAGCATCCTTTAAGATGGGTGGACTTCCACTCCCAGGATTCCCCAGCCAGCATCCTTTACGATGGGTGGACTTCCACTCCCAGAATTCCCCAGCCAGCATCCTTTAAGATGGGTGGACTTCCACTCCCAGAATTCCCCAGCAGATGGGTGGACATCCACTCCCAGAATTCCCCAGCAGATGGGTGGACTTCCACTCCCAGAATTCCCCAGCCAGCATCCTTTAAGATGGGTGGACATCCACTCCCAGAATTCCCCAGCCAGCATCCTTTAAGATGAGTGGACTTCAACTCCCAACATTCCCCAGTCAGCATCCTTTACGATGGGTGGACTTCCACTCCCAGAATTCCCCAGCAGATGGGTGGACTTCCACTTCCAGAATTCCCCAGCAGATGGGTGGACTTCCACTCCCAGAATTCCCCAGCCAGCATCCTTTAAGATGGGTGGACATCCACTCCCAGAATTCCCCAGCCAGCATCCTTTAAGATGAGTGGACTTCAACTCCCAACATTCCCCAGTCAGCATCCTTTACGATGGGTGGACTTCCACTTCCAGAATTCCCCAGCAGATGGGTGGACTTCCACTCCCAGAATTCCCCAGCCAGCATCCTTTACGATGGGTGGACTTCAACTCCCAGAATTCCCCAGTCAGCATCCTTTCCGATGGGTGGACTTCCACTTCCAGAATTCCCCAGCAGATGGGTGGACTTCCACTCCCAGAATTCCCCAGCCAGCATCCTTTAAGATGGGTGGACATCCACTCCCAGAATTCCCCAGCCAGCATCCTTTAAGATGAGTGGACTTCAACTCCCAACATTCCCCAGCCAGCATCCTTTAAGATGGGTAGACTTCAATGCCCAGAATTCCCCAGCCAGCATGCTTTAAAATGTGTTGGCTTCAACTTCTAGAATTCCCCAGCTAGCATATTTTAACATGGGAAGATTTCGATTCCCAGAATTCCCAAGCCTTTGAAATGGGTGGATCTAAACTCCCAGAATTGTCCACCCACTATGCTTTAAAATGTGTGGGCTTCAACTCCCAGAATTCCCCAGCCAGCATATTTTAAGATGGGTGGATCTTCCAGAATTTCTAATGCTCGTTACTCTCATCCATTAAGACACTAATGTGGAAGACACTTAAATCTGGTTTATAAAAAGTTAAGTTGCATATAAATGACCTCACCTACAAAAAGATATTGACAAAATTGAACAGGTCCAAAGACGGGCTACAAGAATGGTGGAAGGTCTAAAGCATAAAACGTATCAGGAAAGACTTCATGAACTCAATCTGTATAGTCTGGAGGACAGAAGGAAAAGGGGGGACGTGATCGAAACATTTAAATATGTCAAAGGGTTAAATAAGGTCCAGGAGGGAAGTGTTTCTAATAGGAAAGTGAACACAAGAACAAGGGGACACAATCTGAAGTTAGTTGGGGTCAAGATCAGAAGCAACGTGAGAAAATATTATTTTACTGAAAGAGTAGTAGATGCTTGGAACAAACTTCCAGCAGACGTGGTAGATAAATCTGCAGTAACTGAATTTAAACATGCCTGGGATAAACATATATCCATCCTAAGATAAAATACAGAAAATAGTATAAGGGCATGGACCATGAGGTCTTTTCCTGCCGTCAGACTTCTATGTTTCTATGTTTCTAATATGATATCACCATAACTGACAGTCTTTATACAAGCCAACCACTCAGTTTGACAGTAAAATACCCAGCATGATTTTGCTGCACGAATCCCAGCGACCAGTTAGGTCCCACAGAGTTGGCCTTCTCCAGGTCCCGTCGACTAAACAATGTCGTCTGGCGGGGCCCAGGGGGAGAGCCTTCTCTGTGGCAGCCCCGACCCTCTGGAACCAGCTCCCTCCGGAGATTAGGATTGCCCCCACCCTCCTTGCCTTTCAAAAGCTTCTTAAAACCACCTCTGATGTCAGGTATGGGGGTAATGAGCCATCTCCCCTGGCCTATATAGTTTTGCATGGTATGTTGTGTGAATTGGCTGCCAATCAGTTTCCGGTCACAATTCAAAGTGTTGGTTATGACCTTTAAAGCCCTGCATGGCATTGGACCAGAATACCTCTGGAACTGCCTGCTACCGCACGAATCCCAGCGACCAATAAGGTCCCACGGAGTTGGCCTTCTCCGGGTCCCGTCGACCAAACAATGTCGTTTGGCGGGCCCCAGGGGAAGAGCCTTCTCTGTGGCAGCCCCGGCCCTCTGGAATCAACTCCCCCCAGAGATTAGAATTGCCCCCACACTCCTTGTCTTTCGTAAATTACTCAAGACCCATCTATACCGCCAGGCATGGGGGAGTTGAGACACCTTTCCCCCAGGCTTTTTTTTTAATATATTTATGTTTGGGTATGTATATGTTGTTTGCTTTTTTAAATATGATAGGGTTTTATGTGCTTTTTAATATTAGATTTGTTTTCGCTGGAATATTGTTTTTATTATTGTTGTGAGCCGCCCCGAGTGTTCGGAGAGGGGTGGCATACAAATCTAATAAATTGAATTGAATTGAATGTATTGTTTTAAATAAGGGTTTTTAGATATCTTAATTATTACATTTGCCATTGTGTATATTGTTTTTTATTATTGCTGTGAGCCACCCCAAGTCTGCGGAGAGGGGTGGCTTACAAATCTAATAAATTGAATTGAATTGGATGATTTAAGATAGGTGGACTTCAACTCCAAGAAGCTGGCTGAGGAATTCTGAAATCTTATCTTGCGAAAATGCAGAATTAACCTTGAAGACAGGCACCGATTCACCCATCCAAACTCACATCAATCTCAGGTTTAGCAAATACAGTGGTACCTCTACCTAAGAACGCCTCTACTTACTAACGTTTCTAGATAAGAGTCGGGTGTTCAAGATTTTTTTGCCTCTTTTCAAGAACCATTTTCCACTTACAAACCCGAGCTTCTGAAACTGTAACCGGAAAAGTCAGGGAGAAGCCTCCATGGGGCCTCTCTAGGAATCTCTTGGGAGGAAACAGGGCCAGAAAAGGTGGGGAGAAGCCTCTGCGAGGCTTCTCTAGGAAGCTCCTGAAAGGAAATAGGACTGGAAAGGGCAGGAAGAAGCCTCCATGGGGCCTCTCTAGGAATCTCCTGGGAGGAAACAGGGCCGGAAGAGGTGGGGAGAAGCCTCCGTGAGGCCTCTCTAGGAATCTCCTGGGAGGAGACAGGGTCTCCACCCTCCCTGTGGTTTCCCCAATCGCACGCATTATTTGCTTTTACATTGATTCCTAGGGGAAAAATTGCTTCTTCTTACAAACGTTTCTGCTTAATGTGGTGGTTAGCTCTGGCCCAGCTCCTGCCCCAAGGAATGTGCAGGTGGATGTGGGGGAGACATCCACATGCCGCAGGCCTGTTTTGTTCCCGATGGAATCTGCTGATGAAGCCTCCTCTGACCAAGGAAGCATGAGTGACAGGGAAGAGGGGAGTTTGGCAGACAGCCCAGGAGGAGATCAATCGTCTGTATCATCTTTGGATTCTGAACAAGAATTAATGACATATTCACGCATGCGTAGAGTGATGCATAGGAGACAACAACTGAAGGATTATTACAAGAGAAAATGAGGCCACCTGTGGTTGGGTGGGGCTCCAGTAATTAGGGCTGCTGCTATAAATAGCAGCGTGTGGGTTTGGCCGTTGTGAAAGAGTATCTGATCGCAGTTCTTCAGGAATCGTGTGTTGCTGTTTTCTGGACTTTGTTTGTTGATTTTTTTCACGCCTTTGAAACCAAAGCAGAGCAACATGTGTGTGTCTCACTTCGTTGGAAGAAGAAGGAGTGTGAAGTTTCTTCACAGCTGCTAGCTAAGTACTTAATGACTGCTTAAGGGAAATTGTAGAGACCCGGTTGTTTTGGGACGAGTGCTCTTTGCAATACAAAAAAGAATGCTTAGTTTCTTTTGACTTTTGGGATAAAGAACATGGTTTTGAATTTTCAAATGTGTGTGTGTGTGTCTGCAATTTGTACCCTTGAATTTTCGGGAGGCTCCTACCAGAGAGCCCGGCAGAACACTTAAGAACCTGGTCACGGAACAAATTAAGTTCGTAAGTAGAGGTACCAATGTAGTAACGGGAAGGATTAAAAAAATGAATCCAACCTTGTAACCCTTCCCTTTTGTCACGATGTCTTGTTTTCCATCGATTTTATACTCTCTTTTTCGGGGGGGGGTTTGTTTGCTCCTGGGGAGGAGGAACCTGGATTTGAAAGGGGGGGGGAGAGAAAATGAAAACCTGGAATAAACCACGATCGGGAAGAGGCGGAACGGAAGGACAGTTCACCAGCGCCTCCCACACGTTGCTGAACGCAGGGCTCTGTAGCCTGAGAAGCTTGTTAGTAAACAAATTAAGCCGGCGGAATAATATGTTTGCGTTTGTCATTCTGTTGAACGCATAAAATAAATACGAACAGCAGGACCGGCCTGTTTATTTAAGGATATTTACTCCGTATTTTGACTAGCCAGCATTGACAGTTTATGTTACAGGCGGGTATAATAAGGAAGGCTTGCTTCCCTCTGTCACTAAGGAATTGCTGATTTGATCTCCGGGGGGCGGGGGGCGAGAGATAAAATACAGTGGTGCCTCTACTTACGAATTTAATTCGTTCCGTGACCAGGTTCTTAAGTAGTCCCCTTAAATTATTTGTTATTTGTTATTTGTTATTTGTTATTTGTTATTTGTTATTTGTTATTTGTTATTTGTTATTTGTTATTTGTTATTTGTTATTTGTTATTTGTTATTTGTTATTTATTATTTATTATTTATTATTTATTATTTATTATTTATTATTTATTATTTATTATTTATTATTTATTATTTATTATTTATTATTTATTATTTATTATTTATTATTTATTATTTATTAAATTTTGATGCCGCCCTTCTCCTTAAACTCAGGGCGGCTTACAACATGTTAGCAATAGCACTTTTTAACAGAGCCAGCCTATTGCCCCCACAATCTGGGTCCTCATTTTACCCACCTCGGAAGGATGGAAGGCTGAGTCAACCTTGAGCCGGTAGTGAGATTTGAACCGCTGACCTTCAGATCTACAGTCAGCTTCAGTGGCCTGCAGTACAGCACTCTACCTGCTGCGCCACCCCGGCTCTTGCTACAACGTCCTGCTACAACGTCCTTCCTGTCAACAACTACTTCAGCTTCAACCACAACAACGTGTGAGAACACAATAGATACAAACTTAAAGTAAACTGCTCTAAACTCGACTGCAGGAAATACGACTTTAGTAACTGAGCAGTTGATGCATGGAACTCACTACCAGACTCTGTAGTAGCATCACCAAACCCCTGAAACCTTTCCCTTAGACTCTCCACGGTTGACCTCTCCCGATTCCTAAGAGGTCACTAAGGGCCGTGCGTAAGTGCACCAGCGTGCCTTCTGTCCCCTGTCCTAATGTTTCTCTCTTACATAGACATTGTTATATCTTTGTATTCCACCAACACGGACTTGACAAAACATATAAATAATAAATAAATAAATAAATCTTGGAGATTGAAGGAAAGTGGCAGAGGAGAGGATAATGAGGCTGGGCACAGAGGATGAAGCGGGCAAGTGGCCCAGGATGATGAGGCTTAGGGACCAGGCAACCGGGACAGTGTGCCAGGCAGAGAACAGGAATGGAGTCTCCTCTACCAGGGGCATATCACCTTTCCTTCCTTCCTTCCTTCTTTCCTTCTTTTTCTAACTTCCTTCCTTCTTTTTCCTTCATTTCCTTCCTTCGTTTCCTTCCTTCCTTCCTCTTCCTCCCTTCTTTCTTTTTCTTCCTTCCTTCCTCCCTCCCTTTCTTCTTTTTCTTTCTTCCTTCCTCCCTTCCTTCTTTTTCTTCCTTCCTTAGTTCCTTCCTTTTTCTTCCTTTTTATTTATTTATTAGTTTTGTATGCCGCCCCTCTCCATAGACTCTTCCTTTCTTCTCTCCCTTCCTTCTTTTTCTTCCTCCCTCCCTTCCTTCCTTCTTTTTCTTCCTTCCTTCCTTTCTTCTTTTTCTTTCTTTTTTCCTTCCTTCTTTTCCTTTCTTTCCTTAGTTTCCTTCTTTCTTTTTCTTCCTTCTTTCCTTCCTTCCTTCTCTTTCCTTCCTTCCTTCCTTCTCCTTCCTTCCTTCCTTCCTTCTCCTTCCTTCCTTCCCTCCCTCCCTTCTCCTTCCTTGCTTCGGTTCTTTCCTTCCTTCCTTCCTTCTTTCCTTCCCCCTTCCCCCAGCCCTAACCAACACCGAATTGCACAGTCGGGATTTGGGGGTGTCAACGGATGCGAGGGTCCCCCCTCAAAAAAACCGAAAGGGTCCCTGAATCACCAGCGCATCCTTGGAGGTTCGGGGTGTTGGTGGAAAGTGGGGGGGGGGGGTGAGAGAGAGAGAGAGAGAGAAGCCAGTTGCCCGGCAACCTCCTTCCTCCTCCTCCTCCAGCTGAAGGACCCCCCCCCCCCTTCTTCTCAGCCCGGCCTCAAAGCCCTTCCCCGGAGGGAGCGGACGGTGGGGGGGGGCTTCTTCCAAGGCCGGCTAATTGGGGTGCGGCCGCCCCCACCGAGCCCGCGGGGAGCAGGAGGAGGCGAAGCGGCGGATGTTCAAAGGCGCGCGGGGCGGCCAGTCTTGAAAGCTGACCTAGATCCAGCCAGGCAGCCCGAGCGCGCCTCCGATTGGGGGGGTCGGAAAGCGAAGAGGGAGGGGGCGGGTGGGGAGGGGTGAAGGAGATGGGGAGCCCCCCTCCCCTGGAAGGGAGAAGAGAGGGAGATGGCTCTTCCCTTCCCTTCCTTTTTTCATTTTTCATTTTCTATTTCTCTTCTGTTTCATTCTATCCTCTCTCCTCTCTTCTCCTCTCCTCTTCCCTTTTCCTTTTCTATTTTCTATTTCTCTTCTGTTCTCTTTGTTCTATATTCTCGTCTCTTCCATTTCATTTCATTATTGCACTGTATTCTATTCTATTCTTCATTCCAATATCCCATTCCATTCCATTCTTTATTCCAGTATTCTATTCTATTCTATTCTTCATTCAAATATTCCATTCCATTCTTTATTCCAATACAGTATTCTATTCTATTCTTCATTCCAATATCCCATTCTATTCCATTCCATTCTTTATTCCAATATTCTATTCTATTCCATTTTTCATTCTAATATCCCATTCTGTTCCATTCCATTCTTTATTCCAATATTCTATTCTATTCTTTATTCCATTCTATTCTTTATTCCAATATTCTATTCTATTCTATTCTTCATTCCAATATTCCATTCTATTCTTTATTCCAATATTCTATTCTATTCTATTCTTCATTCCAATATTCCATTCTATTCTTTATTCCAATATTCTATTCTATTCTATTCTTCATTCCAATATTCCATTCTATTCCATTCCATTATTTATTCCAATATTCTATTCTATTCTATTCTTCATTCCATTATCCCATTCCATTCTCTGCACCCTTTCCTGAGTCTCGACATCTTTTTTATAACACGGTGGCCAAAACTGGAGGTAGAATATTCTCATTGCAGTCTTTTACTAAAACTGTATGAAACACCTGAAGGAAAAAGGCAGGAGTTGTGTATTTGTATTATGTAATGTTTTTACACCGTTTACATAACATCCCTTAAGAGAAAAACCTCCCAGCGTGTAACTTCTGGGTGTTTCTGCACCCACAAATTAAACTCCCAACTAAATATAGCAGCTTCGAAGCCAACTCGCACCAAACAAACTTAATAATAATTACATCAGCTGTTAGGCAGCAGGAATTTTTTTAAAAAATCAGAAATAAAGTTAATTAAAAGTCTTATTTCTTTTTTTAAAAACAGAAGAATGAAATTCTCCTTTTTTAGTTAAAGGACTAGAGTTGTATATTAGTCTGGGGAAGGAGAAGGGTCCCTCTGTACATGTGCAGAGTGTATGATACAATTCAGTCAACTTTCATTTAGAAACATAGAAACATAGAAGACTGATGGCAGAAAAAGACCTCATGGTCCATCTAGTCTGCCCTTATACTATTTTCTGTATTTTATCTTGCAATGGATCTATGTTTATCCCAGGCATGTTTAAATTCAGTTACTGTGGATTTACCAACCACGTCTGCTGGAAGTTTGTTCCAAGGATCTACTACTCTTTCAGTCAAATAATATTTTCTCATGTTTCTTTTGATCTTTCCCCCAACTAACTTCAGATTGTGTCCCCTTGTTCTTGTGTTCACTTTCCTATTAAAAACACTTCCCTCCTGGACCTTATTTAACCCTTTAACATATTTAAATGTTTGGTTCATGTCCCCCCTTTTCCTTCTGTCCTCCAGACTATACAGATTGAGTTCATCAAGTCTTTCCTGATACGTTTTATGCTTAAGACCTTCCACCATTCTTGTAGCCCGTCTTTGGACCCATTCAATTTTGTCAATATCTTTTTGTAGGTGAGGTCTCCAGAACTGAACACAGTATTCCAAATGTGGTCTCACCAGCGCTCTATATAAGGGGATCACAATCTCCCTCTTCCTGCTTGTTATACCTCTAGCTATGCAGCCAAGCATCCTACTTGCTTTTCCTACTGCCCAACCACACTGCTCACCCATTTTGAGACTGTCAGAAATCACTACCCCTAAATCCTTCTCTTCTGAAGCTTTTGCTAACACAGAACTGCCAATGCAATACTCGGATTGAGGATTCCTTTTCCCCAAGTGCATTATTTTACATTTGGAAACATTAAACTGCAGTTTCCATTGCTTTGACCATTTATCTAGTAAAGCTAAATCATTTACCATATTACAGACCCCTCCAGGAATATCAACCCTATTGCACACTTTAGAGTCATTGGCAAATAGGCAAACCTTCCCTACCAAACCTTCCCCTATGTCACTCACAAACATATTAAAAAGAATAGGACCCAGAACAGACCCTTGTGGCACACCGCTTGTAACCTGTCTCTGCTCAGAATACTCGCCATTAACAATAACTCTCTGATGTCTATGCTTCAGCCAGCTTGAAATCATTTGTTCTTTTTTTAATAGCCACTCCATTATTCTGGCATAATTTTCAGCAGCGTGAAATCTGAATTTCTCAATCAGTTTCTCAATGTCTCAATCAAGGGATCAGGCCCGAAAAATAGTGGCCCTCTGCACATGTGCAGATTGCTTTCCCGGGTCACCACGAACTGCTAAACAGATACAGATAATCCTTGAATAACCACCGTAAACAGAGACTGCCGTAACTCAAGATGTTCATAAAATGCATTGACACATAACCCTCCTGATTTTAAACCTCGCCTAAGGATGGTGTCGCTTAGTGACAGACATTTTGGGGTGCAGTTGCAGGTGTAACATCAAGGATGACCTCTGCTTGTGGGGAGAGGTGCTGTCCCTTTGAACCATCGCTGAGCCCTCCGTTGTAAGTTGAGGACTGCCTGCGCTGCAGACTGAATGGGGCGTTTTTTCAGAGGTGAGGAAAGGGGGCAGGGGAGGGCTCCACTTGCCTTCGCCAACAGTTCGCATCGTGATGTTTTGTGCACATGTGCACACTCAACTCACGTGCATGCAATTGGGCTTCCGTGCATGCTCAGTAGCTCCCTCTTCTCTTCTCTTCTCTTCCATTCCATTCCATTCCATTCCATTCCATTCTATTCTATTCTATCCATTCCATTCCATTCCCATCCTATCCCCTCCCATCCCCTCCCATCCCATTCCATTCCATTCCCATCGTATCCTATCCTATCCCATCCCATCCTGTCCCATCCCGTCCCCTTCCATTCCATTTCATTGCATTCCATCCCCATTCCCATTCCATCCCCTCTCATCCCATTCCATTCCATTCCCATCCTATCCCATCCCATCCCCATCCCATTCCATTCCATTCCCATCCCATCCCCGTCCCGTCCCGTCCCGTACCATCCCGTACCATTCCATTCCCATCCTATCCTATCCTATCCTATCCTATCCCATCCCATCCTGTCTCATCCTATCCCATCCCCTTCCATTCCATTCCATTCCCACCCTATCCCATTCCATCCCCTCCCCATCCCGTCCCATTCCATTCCATTCCCATCCTATCCTATCCTATCCCATCCCATTCTGTCTCATCCCATCCCATCCCCTTCCATTGCATTCCATTCCCATTCCATCCCATCCTATTTCCATCCCCATTCCCATCCCCTCCCATCCCATCCCATTCCCATCCTATCCTATCCTATCCCATCACATCCCATCACATCCCATCACATCCCCATCACATCCCCATCCCGTCCCGTCCCATCCCATTCCATTCCCATCCTATCCTATCCCATCCCATCCTGTCTCATCCCATCCCCTTCCATTGCATTCCATTCCCATTCCATCCCATCCTATTTCCATCCCCATTCCCATCCCATCCCCTCCCCTCCCATCCCATCCCATTCCCATCCTATCCTATCCCATCACATCCCATCACATCCCCATCCCATCCCCATCCCGTCCCGTCCCATCCCATTCCATTCCATTCCCATCCTATCCTATCCCATCCCATCCTGTCTCATCCCATCCCCTTCCATTGCATTCCATTCCCATTCCATCCCATCCTATTTCCATCCCCATTCCCATCCCATCCCCTCCCCTCCCATCCCATTCCCATCCTATCCTATCCCATCACATCCCATCACATCCCCATCCCATCCCCATCCCGTCCCGTCCCATCCCATTCCATTCCCATCCTATCCTATCCCATCCCATCCTGTCTCATCCCATCCCCTTCCATTGCATTCCATTCCCATTCCATCCCATCCTATTTCCATCCCCATTCCCATCCCATCCCCTCCCCTCCCATCCCATTCCCATCCTATCCTATCCCATCACATCCCATCACATCCCCATCCCATCCCCATCCCGTCCCGTCCCATCCCATTCCATTCCCATCCTATCCTATCCCATCCCATCCTGTCTCATCCCATCCCCTTCCATTGCATTCCATTCCCATTCCATCCCATCCTATTTCCATCCCCATTCCCATCCCCTCCCATCCCATCCCATTCCCATCCTATCCTATCCCATCACATCCCATCACATCCCCATCCCATCCCCATCCCGTCCCGTCCCATTCCATTCCCATCCCATCCTGTCTCATCCCATCCCCTTCCATTGCATTCCATTCCCATTCCATCCCATCCTATTTCCATCCCCATTCCCATCCCATCCCCTCCCCTCCCATCCCATCCCATTCCCATCCTATCCTATCCCATCACATCCCATCACATCCCCATCCCATCCCCATCCCGTCCCGTCCCGTCCCATTCCATTCCCATCCTATCCTATCCCATCCCATCCTGTCTCATCCCATCCCCTTCCATTGCATTCCATTCCCATTCCATCCCATCCTATTTCCATCCCCATTCCCATCCCATCCCCTCCCCTCCCATCCCATTCCCATCCTATCCTATCCCATCACATCCCATCACATCCCCATCCCATCCCCATCCCGTCCCGTCCCATCCCATTCCATTCCCATCCTATCCTATCCCATCCCATCCTGTCTCATCCCATCCCCTTCCATTGCATTCCATTCCCATTCCATCCCATCCTATTTCCATCCCCATTCCCATCCCATCCCCTCCCCTCCCATCCCATCCCATTCCCATCCTATCCTATCCCATCACATCCCATCACATCCCCATCCCATCCCCATCCCGTCCCGTCCCATTCCATTCCCATCCCATCCTGTCTCATCCCATCCCCTTCCATTGCATTCCATTCCCATTCCATCCCATCCTATTTCCATCCCCATTCCCATCCCATCCCCTCCCCTCCCATCCCATCCCATTCCCATCCTATCCTATCCCATCACATCCCATCACATCCCCATCCCATCCCCATCCCGTCCCGTCCCGTCCCATTCCATTCCCATCCTATCCTATCCCATCCCATCCTGTCTCATCCCATCCCCTTCCATTGCATTCCATTCCCATTCCATCCCATCCTATTTCCATCCCCATTCCCATCCCATCCCCTCCCCTCCCATCCCATTCCCATCCTATCCTATCCCATCACATCCCATCACATCCCCATCCCATCCCCATCCCGTCCCGTCCCATCCCATTCCATTCCCATCCTATCCTATCCCATCCCATCCTGTCTCATCCCATCCCCTTCCATTGCATTCCATTCCCATTCCATCCCATCCTATTTCCATCCCCATTCCCATCCCATCCCCTCCCATCCCATCCCATTCCCATCCTATCCTATCCCATCACATCCCATCACATCCCCATCCCATCCCCATCCCGTCCCGTCCCATCCCATTCCATTCCCATCCTATCCTATCCCATCCCATCCTGTCTCATCCCATCCCCTTCCATTGCATTCCATTCCCATTCCATCCCATCCTATTTCCATCCCCATTCCCATCCCATCCCCTCCCCTCCCATCCCATTCCCATCCTATCCTATCCCATCACATCCCATCACATCCCCATCCCATCCCCATCCCGTCCCGTCCCATCCCATTCCATTCCCATCCTATCCTATCCCATCCCATCCTGTCTCATCCCATCCCCTTCCATTGCATTCCATTCCCATTCCATCCCATCCTATTTCCATCCCCATTCCCATCCCCTCCCCTCCCCTCCCATCCCATCCCATTCCCATCCTATCCTATCCCATCACATCCCATCACATCCCCATCCCATCCCCGTCCCGTCCCGTCCCATCCTATTCCATTCCCATCCTATCCTATCCTATCCCATCCTGTCTCATCCCATCCCCTTCCATTGCATTCCATTCCCATTCCATCCCATCCTATTTCCATCCCCATTCCCATCCCCTCCCCTCCCCTCCCATCCCATCCCATTCCCATCCTATCCTATCCCATCACATCCCATCACATCCCCATCCCATCCCCATCCCGTCCCGTCCCATCCCATTCCATTCCCATCCTATCCTATCCCATCCCATCCTGTCTCATCCCATCCCCTTCCATTGCATTCCATTCCCATTCCATCCCATCCTATTTCCATCCCCATTCCCATCCCATCCCCTCCCCTCCCATCCCATCCCATTCCCATCCTATCCTATCCCATCACATCCCATCACATCCCCATCCCATCCCCGTCCCGTCCCGTCCCATCCTATTCCATTCCCATCCTATCCTATCCTATCCCATTTCATTCCATCCCATCACATCCCCATCCCATCACATCCCCATCCCCATCCCCATCCCCATCCCCATCCCATCCCCATCCCATCCCCTCCCATCCCATTCCATTCCATTCCCATCCTATCCTATCCTATCCCATCCCCATCCCATTCCCATCCCCTCCCCTCCCATCCCATCCCATTCCATTCCCATCCTATCCTATCCCATTTCATTCCATCCCATCACATCCCCATCACATCCCATCACATCCCCATCCCATCCCCATCCCGTCCCGTCCCATCCCATCCCCATCCTATCCCATCCCATCCTGTCTCATCCCATCCCATCCAATTCCATTCCCATCCCATCCCATTTTATTCTATCCATTCCATTCTATTCTATTTTCTGTGCAAGATTCCTCTTTGTAGACTTAAGTTCAGCATTCAATACCGTCATTCCAGAAGCTCTTCTAAGTAAACTAAATCAGCTAGGGGTACCTGAACACACTTGTAAATGGATCGCAAGCTACCTAATAAACAGGAAGCAGGAGGCAAAACTACATCAGATACCTGTACAATTAGCATAGGGCCCCCCCCCCCAAGGCTGTGTGCTCTCTCCACTTCTCTCTATATACCAATGACACCATCTGTTTTACTACTGAAGTTCGCAAATGATACAACAGTGATCGGATTCATTCGAGACAATGATAAACGCGCATACAGATGGGAGGTTGAACAACTAACCTTGTGTGACCGGAACAATCTGGAACTGAACACACTCAAAACCGTAGAAATGGTGGTAGGCTTTAGGAGAAACCCTTCCATCCTTCCACCTCTTACAATACTAGACAACACAGTATCAACAGTAGAGACCTTCAAATTTCTAGGTTGTATCATATCTCAGGACCTGAAATGGTCACTTCACATCAAAGACATCATCAAAAAAGCACAACAAAGGATGTTCTTTCTGCGCCAGCTCAGGAAGCTCAAACTGCCCAAGGAGCTGCTGATCCAGTTCTACAGAGGAATCACTGAGTCTGTCATCTGCACCTCCATAACTGTCTGGTTTGGTTCTGCAACCCAACAGGACCGACACAGACTTCAGAGGAGGATCAGAACTGCAGAAATTAATGCCAACCTGCCTTCCACTGAGGACCTGTATACTGCACGAGTGAAAAAGAGAGTGGTGAAAATATTTACTGACCGCTCACATCCTGGACATAAACTGTTTCAACTCTTGCCCCTCAAAATATCTCTACAGTGTACTGCCCACCAAGACAACTAGATACAAGAACAGTTTTTCCCTGAACGCCATCACTCTGCTAAACAAATAATTCCCCCAACACTGTCAAACTATTTACTAATTCTGCACTACTATTAATCTTCTCATTGTTCCCATCACCCACCTCCTCCCACAAATGTAACTTTGTGGCTTGTATCCTTACAATTCATATTGACAGGTTCCTAATATGATTTGATTACTTATCCTGTAGGTACCCTATGACTATCATTAAGTGTTGTACCTTATGATTCTTGACAAACGTATCTTTTCTTTTATGTCTACTGAGAGCATATGCACGAATGACAAATTCTTTGTATATCCAATCACACTTGGCCAATAAATAATTCTATTCTATTCTATTCCTCTCTACTCTACTCTATTCTATTTTTCTATTCTATTCTAATTCTATTTCTGTTCTGTTCTAATTCTGTTTGTTCTATTCTGTTCTATTCAAATTCTATTTATTCTAATTCTATTTTTCTATTCTATTCTAATTCTATTTCTGCTCTGTTCTGTTCTAATTCTATTCTGTTCTATTCAAGTTCTGTTCTAATTCAGTTCTATTCTGTTCTATTCAAATTTTATTTCTATTTCTGTTCTGTTCTAATTCTAATTCTATTCTATTCTAATTCTATTCTATTTCTATTTCTGTTCTATTTTAATTCTATTCTAATTCTATTCTAATTCTATTCTATTCTATTTCTATTTTTTCTATTATTTCTATTTCTGTTCTATTCCACTCTCTTCTAATTCTATTTCTGTCCTATTCTATTCTAACTCTAATAATTCTCATTCCATTCCATTCACTCCACCCCACTCCATTCTTCTACATCTTTTTAAATGTCATAGTGACCAAAACTGGATGCAATATTCGAAGTGCAATTTTACCAAGGCATGATAAAAACAGTGCTAGCCCTTCACGTGACCTTCATTTTATCT
This sequence comes from Erythrolamprus reginae, assembly GCF_031021105.1. Lineage (NCBI taxonomy): Eukaryota > Metazoa > Chordata > Lepidosauria > Squamata > Dipsadidae > Erythrolamprus > Erythrolamprus reginae. The sequence continues at coordinate 9,900,786 of NC_091950.1, read as the reverse complement.
GTCTCTTGAGGCCATGAAATCCTGGGCTGGAAACCTCCGCCACTTTCTGTCCAAAGATTTAGGCCAAGCCATTTTTACCTTCTTTTGTCCCTCTTGGTGGCCAAGTGCCAAGCTGAGCAGGTGACACCCCTTGCAAACCCCCAGTATCTGTTAGATCCGGAGCAGGCCAGGGCAGCAACTGTGCAGTTTGGAACAGAAGCAACAGCTGCCTTTTGGATGGTGTTTGGATAGGCTTCAAAATGCCACCTGCCCTTTCTCTGCCCCTCTCCGTCCATGAAAGACCCCAAAGAACAGACCCACCAAAAGGCCTGAAGTCTAAGTGCTATTGCTATGTTCCAGTGGTGAGCTGTTCCACTGGTTAATTGTTCTCCCTGTCGGGAAGTTTCTCCTCATTGGTTCTCTCCTTGATTAATTTCCACCCATTGCTTCTTGTTCTACCCTCAAGGGCTTTGGAGAATAGCTTGACCTCCCTCTTCTTTGGGGCAGCCCCTGAGATATCGGAACACGTCATTCCTAACACTTTCTTTTCAATTCTGGTTATTCCATATTCTGTAATTGGGAAACAAACAGAGCATCTGTTTTGCATCTCGAATCTCACAGCAGTTTGACAGATCGAATCTCACCACCGGCTCAAGGTTGACTCAGCCTTTCATCCTTCCAAGGTGGGTCAAATGAGGAGCCAGATTGTTGGGGGCCATAGGCTGATTCCATAAACCACTTAGAGAGGGCTGTAAAGCAGTATATATGGCATTTTTTATAAGACACACCAGAGTATAAGATGCCCCTTAGTTTTGGGGGAGGAAAATAGGGAAATGATGATCGTTCAAGCCACTCCCACCTGGTCACATGGCCGGCAAGCCACTCCTACCCAGTCACATGATCATTAAGCCACATCCACAAAATAAGCCACACCCACAGTGTGGCAGTAAACATTTTGGCTACGCATTACTGATGGGAGCAGTACGGACATGGGGGGGGGGATTGCTTCCATAGAGCCGGGGCGGCAACAGAGAAGGCCCTCCCCCATGGCCCCATCAACCTGCATTGCTTAGTCAATGGGGCCTGGAGGAGGCCAACTTTGGGTGCTCTTATTGGTCTCTGGGGGTATGTGGCAGGAGAGGGTCCCATAAATGGCCTGGCCCTGAGCCATGTAGTGCTTTACAGGTAATAACCAGCAGAAAAGAGCAACCAAAATGATCAGGGGTCTAGAAACCAAGACTTACGAAGAGAGACTGCGGGAACTGGGCATGGATAGCCTAGAGAAAAGGAGGGCCAGAGCGGACATGATAGCAGTCTACAGGTATACGAGGGGTTGCCACAGAGAGGAGGGGATCACTTTATTCTCCAGGGCACCGGAGGGACAGATGAGGAACAACGGCTGGAAGCTGACCAAGGAGAGATTCAACCTGGAAATAAGGAAGAACTTCCTGACTGTCAGAACGATCAACCAGTGGAACAACCTACCAGCGGACGTTGTGAACTCCAATACTCTGGACATTTTTAAGAGGAAATTGAACTGCCATTTGGCTGGGATGCTATAGGGTTCCTGCTTAGGCAGGGGGTTGGACTTGATGACCCGCATGGTCCCTTCCAACTCTAACAATAAATTTATTTATTTATTTGTTTGTTTGTTTGTTTATTGGATTTGTATGCCGCCCCTCTCCGCAGACTCGGGGCGGCTAACAACAGCAATAAAACAGTATATAACAAAATCCAATACTAAAAACAGTTAAAAACCCATTATATAAAAACCAATCATACATACAGACATACCATGCATAAAATTGTAAAGGCCTAGGGGGGAGTGTATTTCAGTTCCCCCATGCCTGGCAGCAGAGGTGGGTTTTAAGCAGCTTTCGAAAGGCAAGGAGGGTGCGGGCAATTCTAATCTCTTGGGGGAGTTGGTTCCAGAGGGCCGGGGCCGCCACAGAGAAGACTCTTCCCCTGGGTCCCGCCAAGCGACATTGTTTGGTTGACGGGACCCGGAGAAGACCCACTCTGTGGGACCTAACTGGTCGCTGGGATTCGTGCAGCAGAATTTATGATGATAAATAAACCTTGAATTGTGCCCGGAGACTAATAGGAAGCCAGTGCAGCTCGTGGAACGTAGGTGTTACATGGGTGTACCTTGGTACAAACATTAACACTCACACCGCTGCATTCTGGATTATTTGCAGTCTCCGAACACTCTCCAAGGGTAGCCCCACGTAGAGCATGTTGCAATAATTGAGACGGGAGATGATGAGGACCTGAGTGACTGTGTGTAGAGCCCCCGGGTCCAAACCGGGCCGCCGCTTAATCAAATCACTCCTCCAAACCCCAACGAGAAGGGCGAGAGACGCCCACCCACCCCGATTAATGAGGGGGCTAACAATGGACTCCTCTCTTCCAAAGCTCCTGAGCTCTCGCAACGGCTTCTTTTATTTTTAGACCACCAATCGGCGCGGATCCCATTTGGCGCATCCACCTGTCAAAACAGGTGTATCGGCCTGCCGGTTGAGATATTTCCTTCCTGATTGAGCTGGGGGGGGAGGGGGGCTCCGATGATGATCCCCCCCCCCTTCCTCTGAATTATAGACACATTTTCCAATGGAAAGTGATCTCATAGGAGACAAGGCAGCAGGTGGAAGGCTTGGGGGAGTGGGGGGTGGGCAGCAGACGAGGGGAGGGGGGCTTGTATTAAATTGACAACCAGGAGACAAGAGCCACCGGGCTGTTTCTCCCCCCCCCCCGCCCCCTCCCCAGCCCAGCCCAGCTGCGGTGCACCAAAAAATAAATAAATTAAGACAAAAAAAGGAGGATGACTTTTATCAATGGTAGTGTGTTTTTTTTAAAGACTAGTAAAAGATAGAGAAAGAGCGCCCCCTAGTGGTGATGTGGAATAATAAGGTTTAGACTTGTAATCTCTTCCCTTCACCTAGAAAGATTTATTGGTTTATTTTTATATTTTTTAAATTCAGTTTTAAATACAAATTACGAAAACAAAGGTATCACACATAAACATATTTACATTTTACAATTCTGTAATCTTCAGTTTACATTCTTTATGCATTCATACTGCTCTATTTCTTTCTCTGTCGAGCCAATTATAATTTTTTTTCCCCATTCAGTAAAAAATTCTTTTTTTTGACAGTTCTGCAGCTCTAAGGTAAGACTACTCATTGTTGCACAGTCCACCGTTTTTTTGATCACCATATTTTCTGCCGGTATGTTCTTATTTTTCCTTTAACAGCGCAAAAGGTAGCCTAGCCACTGTTAAGATGTGTATAAATTAAAAATAGTTTGCTTTTGTATATTGTCCTTTAATAATTCCTAATAAGTACATTTCTGGTTTTAAATCTAGTTTATTATTTCTTTTACCCAATTTTTAATCATATTCCTTTTTTTTTTGTCTTCGACACGTCCACCAGAGCCGGTAGTAAGTACCATGAGTTGTTTTACACTTCCAACATTTAGGATCTGTATTTGGATATATTTTGGCTAACTTAGAGAAGGCCTTCTCCGTGTCCCGTCAACTAAACAATGTCGTTTGGCAGGACCCAGGGGAAGAGCCTTCTCTGTGGCGGCCCCAGGGGAAGAGCCTTCTCTGTGGCGGCCCCAGCCCTCTGGAACCAACTCCCCCCAGAGATTAGAATTGCCCCCACCCTCCTCGCCTTTCGTAAGCTTCTTAAAACCCACCTCTGCTGTCAGGCATGGGGGAACTGAGATATTCTTTCCCCCTAGGCCTTTACAACGCATGGTATGTTTGTATGTATGTTTGGTTTTATAATAAGGGTTTTTTTTAGTTGTTTTAGTATTGGATTGTTACATGCTGTTTATTATCACTGTTGTTAGCCGCCTCGAGTCTGCGGAGAGGGGCGGCATACAAATCAAATCAAATCAAATCAAAGAATGAATGAATGAATGAATGAATGAATAAATAAATAAATAAATAAATAATGCTGGGGCAAAATGGCAGTGGTAAAACATCTTATATAAGTTTTCGCTTCCTTCCTTCCTTCCTTCCTTCCTTCCTTTTCTTTCAACTTCTGTGCTGCCCAATCTCGAAGGACTCGGGGCAGTTTACAATAACAATATAAATACAAAAACAAAAACAATAAAAAGAAGTCAAATATGCAATCTAAAACTATAAAACCCTGATTAAAAATCCATAATTAAACAATCAATACAAATACAATTCATACGATTTGGCCATGATAGTTGTTAATTGTTGTGAGCCGCTCCGAGTCTTCGGAGAGGGGCAGCATACAAATCTAATTATTTATTATTATTATTATTATTATTATTATTATTATTATTATTATTATTTTTATTATTTATTTATTATTTATTTATTACTTAGATTTGTATGCCGCCCCTCTCCGAAGACTCGGGGCGGCTCACAACATGTAGAAACAAATCATAAGTGAACAGACAAATTTAAGAATATTTAAATATTTTAAAAAACCCATATGCTAACAGACGCACACCCAGACATACCATGCATAAATTAAACATGCCCAGGGGGAGATGTTTCAGTTCCCCCATGCCTGACGGCAAAGGTGGGTTTTAAGGAGTTTACGGAAGGCAGGAAGAGTAGGGGCAGTTATTATTATTATTTATTATTTATTATTATTCATGGCCCCCGCAGGCCTGCCAGCAAATGGGAACGATAATGTCATTGTATAATTTCTCCCAATCTTCTAATTCAATGTTATATCCAAAATTCTTCATCTATGCTATCCTATTTTCTTTAACTATTTCCTCGTGCTTCTCATAGTTTAAAAGATGATGATGCATTTTTGTTATAAATTTATTATCAGGTCCTACTAGAATTTTATCTATTAATCATTAAGTGTTGTACCACATGATTCTTGACAAATGTATATTTTATTTTATGTACGCTGAGAGCATATGCACCAAGACAAATTCCTTGTGTGTCCAATCACACTTGGCCAATAAAATTCTATTCATTCATTCTATTCATTAAATTTGGTTGGGTTTATATTGCCGCCTACTCACCCATAGCGACTCAGATGTCACTGGGAGGCAGGCAAGATTATTTTTTTCCTATTAAAGGCAATGGGTTCTCACCCAGCGAGGGCTACTCTGCGCACTTCTTAACACGTAAAAGACTTCAACTCCCAGAGTTCACCACGCAGCGTCCACAAATTTCAACATGGTATGTTTATGCATGGTATGTTTGTGTGGATGTATTGTTTTAAATAAGGGTTTTAAGATATTTTAATTATTAGATTTGATATTGTATATTGTTTTTTACTATTGCTGTGAGCCGCCTCGAGTCTACGGAGAGGGGCGGCATACAAATCTAAATAATAATAATAATAATAATAATAACAACAACAACAAAAACAACAAAAACAACAATATTTAAATATGTTAAAGGGTTAAATAAGGTTCAGGAGGGAAGTGTTTTTAATAGGAAAGTGAACACAAGAACAAGGGGACACAATCTGAAGTTAGTTGGGGGAAAGATCAAAAGCAACGTGAGAAAATATTATTTCACTGAAAGAGTAGTAGATCCTTGGAACAAACTTCCAGCAGACGTGGTTGGTAAATCCACAGTAACTGAATTTAAACATGCCTGTGATAAGCATAGATCCATCCTAAGATAAAATACAGGAAATAGTATAAGGGCAGACTAGATGGACCATGAGGTCTTTTTCTGCTGTCAGTCTTCTATGTTTCTAACTCTCCAAATTCTGGGGAATTCTGGGAACTGAAGTCCACATGGCTTAAATTTGCTTGTTAGGATGTCTCGGTGCAGCCTTGTGCGTAACCATCGACATACACACAGCAGATTTATTGCAGTGGTGTAGTTGTGTGGGCTATCCAGTAAAAGACACCGACTTAGTATTTAACAAAGTATTATTTTGCATATATACAACACAAAGTAGCAAAAGATAACAAACCACACAGCCCCACACAGCTAAGAAAATCTCAAAGTAAACTCCCCCCACGGGGAAAGGTACTGGTGCCCCCTTATGGCCAAACCAGTCAAAACTCCTAAAGATATATTACAACTTTACAGTTGTAAACTACCATTAGTAGTTTAATACATGGCAACCCCAAAACAGGTGAGTACCATGTACTAACATTGGTGAGATTGAAAAAACAATAGACACTGTTACAAAACAGAAGCATTGGTGTGTTGTTCCCAGTTCAGCCCAGTTCAGCGAAGCAGTAGTGGCGGTGGTGGGAGGCTCCACCCACCAACCTCTGGGGACGCTTCTGCACATGCACATAAGTGTCATGCACGCGCATGAGCACTCAGACACTCACGAGTTAACCAGTAGTGGTGAGATTTAGAACCCACCATTGAACAGAAGCAATACATTTTATTATTTAGGTACAGTGGTATTTATACAGTGTTGACTACGACATATTAATGCTCCAGCGTTTAGATAAGTTAAGGCTTTAAAGGCAAGGAGAACAGAAGATAATATACAGTATCCATACGAATTACCATTTCTAAAATGCTACTGAACATAAAGTGGTTTGCATTTTACACCTATAGCAAAACGCGGCGAGGATAAACGGCTGCAAAATGCATTAAATTATATGATAATGGCTCTGTCTTAAACTTTATAATTAGTACGGAGATCTACAATGCATTGCTACTTCCTATTCTTTCTGCATATTTTTTTTTTAAAAAGAATCAACCCCAGAATAAATATTGTTTAACTTTTTATGTCAAATTTATGGGGGGTTTTAAGTTAAAAGTTAAAAGTCTTAAAAAATGGTATTTAGCTTCTAAGTTCCCTCTTTTTTTCCTGATTTGTTTTTTCTGGCTTATAGTGTTTGTAAGCTTTTAGGTGTCCTTGGAAGCCGTACTGTGTTTATTTGATTTATTTATTTATTTATTGTTAGAGTTGAAAGGGACCATGAAGGCCATCGAGTTCAACCCCCTGCCCAAGCAGGAACGCTATAGTACACCAGTCAAGTGGCAGTTCAATCTTCTCTTTAAAATGTCCAGAGTGTTGGAGTTCACAACATCCGCTTGTAGGTTGTTCCATTGGTTGATCGCTCTGACCGTCAAGAAGTTCCTCCTTATCTCCATGTTAAATCTCTCCTTGGTCAGCTTCCAGCCGTTGTTCCTCATCCAAGTGATCCCCTCCTCTCTGTGACATCCCCTCGTACACTTGTAGACTGCTATCATGTCCGCTCTGGCCCTCCTTTTCTCTAGGCTATCGATGCCCAGTTCCCTAAGTCTCTCTTCGTAAGTCCTGGTTTCCAGTCCCTTAATCATCTTGGTTGCTCTTTTTTGCACCTTCTCCAGAGTTTCTATGTCTCTTGAAGTGTGGTGACCAGAACTGAATACAGTACTCCAGGTGTGGTCGGACCAGGGCGTAGTAGAGTGGTATTAAGACTTCCCTGGTCTTGGAGTGTATTCCCCTGTTGATGCAGCTTAGGATTGTGTTGGCTTTTTTAGCTGCTGCTGCACATTGTTGGCTCATGTTTAGTTGATTGTCCACCAAGACTCCGAGGTCTCTTTCGCAGTCGCTACTGCTAAGAGGGGTTTCTCCCAGGTTGTATGTGATTTATTCCACCATTTATTTATTTATTGATTGATTGATTGATTGATTGATTTTTTTTTATCCTGCCTTTATTACTTTAGAAATAACTCAAGGTCTGAACATGCCTAATATTCCTTCTTTGAGGTAAGTTGCACCAAGAAACAAGGACTGAACCAATTTATATTCACCATTCTGACGTATGGTAAACAATGTTGACGTTTTTTTAAAAAATCTTGTCACTGCAAAAACCCCTCATTGTCCCTTTGTCCAACCTCTTTTAAACAAAAGGCCTCTTCTAGCATGCCAAAAGTCCTCTATCCATACCACCTCCGAGAAGTAGATGCTTGGAACAAACTTCCAGCAGACGTGGTTGGTAAATCCACAGTCACTGAATTTAAACATGCCTGGGAAAAAACATAGATCCATCCTAAGATAAAATACAAGAAATAGTATAAGGGCAGACTAGATGGACAAGGAGGTCTTTTTCTGCCGTCAGTCTTCTATGTTTCTATATTTCTATGTTGTAGAAAACCAAGCTCATCCTTTGTCCCTGAACCTGCAGGGAAGGAGATGGGTGGACTCTGCCAGCATGGCACCTGAAGATTGGATAACATGATGGATTTGTGGGTGTGGGGACATGGACGAACTTTCAACTGGGTGGTAAAATCCACGGTGGGCTTCAGATTCGGGTTTTACCCAGATGTACTGTTGTGGTTAGCTCTGGCCCAGCTCCTGCCCCAAGGAGTGTGCAGGTGGATGTGGGGGAGACATCCACATGCTGCAGGCCTGTTTTGCTCCCGATGGAATCTGCCGATGAAGCCTCCTCTGACCAAGGAAGCATGAGTGACAGTGAAGAGGGGAGTTTGGCAGACAGCCCAGGAGGAGATCAATCATCTGTATCATCCTTGGATTCTAAACAAGAATTAATGACATATCCACACATGCGTAGAGTGATGCATAGGAGACAACAACTGAAGGATTATTACAAGAGAAAATGAGGCCACCTGTGGTTGGGTGGGGCTGCTGTAATTAGGGCTGCTGCTATAAATAGCAGCGTGTGGGTTTGGCCGTTGCGAAAGAGTAGCTGATCGCAGTTCTTCAGGGATCGTGTGTTGCTGTTTTCTGGACTTTGTTGATTTTTTTACGCCTTTGAAACCAAAGCAGAGCAGTGTGTGTGTGTGTGTGTGTGTGTGTGTGTGTGTGTGTGTCTCGTGTGTGTCTAGTGTGTGTGTGTGTCTCACTTCGTTGGAAGAAGAAGGGGTGTGAAGTTACTCCACAGCTGCTGGCTAAGTACTTAATGACTGCTTAAGGGAAATTGTACAGACTACCCGGTTGTTTTGGGAAGAGTGCTCTTTGCAATACAAAAAGAGTGCTTAGTATATTTTGAATTTTGTGATAAAGAACATTGTTTTGAATTTTCAAATGTGTGTGTGTCTGAAATTTGTACCCTTGAATTTTCAGGAGGCTCCTACCAGAGAGCCCGGCAGAACATGTACCAACATGGTTCTCTTAATAAATTGGGACTTTGAAGAATACTTTGACTCGGACTCTGATTTAATTTTGGTTGCTATTTGGAACCATTGACTTGAGTGACGTTGAGTTGGACATGCCCACCCAGTCACATGACCATGAAGCCACACCCTCAAAATAAGCCACACCCACAGAACTGGAAATTACCATATTTTTCGGAGTATAAGACACACCTTTTTCCTCCATAAAAGAGGCTAATAATTTGGATGTGTCTGATACACTTAGTGTAACTTTCCCCCCCAGCCCTAACTAGCTGCTAACGATCTTCCCAGCTCTAACCTTGCAGGCTCTTTCATTGTTACTCTCTGCAAAGAATGTTTTCCAAGCCCTAAGTCTTTGCAGAGTTTTTTTCATTGCTCTACTTGCTCCGAATAAGTTTCTTTCCAGCCCTAACTGGGTGCTAATGATGTTCCCAGCTATTAGTGGCTTGCAAGCTCTTTCATGGTTACTCTTTGCAAAGAATGTTTTCCAAGCCCTAAGTCTGCGCAGGATTTTTTCATTGCTTTACTTATGCCTTGCAACCTCTTTCATTATTACTCTCTCCAAATAAGAGGTTTTATTAAAGCCCTAACCAGGGGATAAAATAATGTGCTGAATCTGACCAGACTAAGGTCACTAGCCAGTTGAATATCTGGTAGGCAGATTTTCTCCCCTATTTTCCTCCCCAAAAACTAAGGTGGGTCTTATACTTCAAAAATATGGTATTTATTTACCATTTATTGTTTATCAATTCCATTTTTCTGTAGGAGGTCTATGGAGATTCTCAGTCATCCAGGTTTATGGTTGTCCCAAAAGTTATTTTTTTCAAAAGGCAACTGGAGTTTCTGGTTGTTGTTGTTGTTGTTGTTGTTGTTGTTATTATTATTATCATCATCATTATTATTATTATTATTATTATTATTATTATTATTATTATTATTATTATTATTAGATTTGTATACTGCTCCTCTCCGAGGACTCGGAGCGGCTCACAAGAAGAAAAAAACCCACTACAAATCCAATATTTTAAAAACAGTTTAAAACCCTTAACATAAAAACAATCATACATCTCATGCAGACCATACATAAAGTGGAAACGGCCCAGGGGAATCAATTTCCTCATGCCTGATGGCAGAGGTGGGTTTTGAGGAGTTTGCGAAAGGCAAGGAGGGTGGGGACAATCCTAATCTTCGGGGGGAGTTGATTCCAGTGGGTCGGGGCCGCCACAGAGAAGGCTCTTCCCCTGGGTCCCGCCAGACGACATTGTTTAGTCGATGGGACCCGGAGAAGGCCAACTCTGTGGGACCTCACCAGTCGCTGGGATTCGTGCAGCAGAAGGCGGTCCTGGAGATATTCTGGCCCGATGCCATGAAGGGCTTTATAGGTCATAACCAACACTTTGAATTGTGACCAGAAACTGATCGGCAACCAGTGCAGACTGCGGAGTGTTGATGAAACATGGGCATACCTAGGTAAGCCCATGATTGCTCTCGCAGCTGCATTCTGCACGATCTGAAGTTTCCGAACACTCTTCAGAGGTAGCCCCATGTAGAGAGCATTTACAGAATAACAGAGTTGGAAGGGACCTTGTAGGTCATCTATTCTAGTCCACCCCTCGCCCAGGCAGGAGACCCTACACCATTCCTGACAGTCCAGCCTCTTCTTGGAAGCCTCCAGTCCTGAACCTCCCACAACTTCCGAAGGCAACTTCTGTTCCATCGTTTGATGGTTCTCACTGTCGATAAATTTCTCCTTATTTCCAGGTTGAATCTCTCCTTGGTCAGTTTCCATCCATTGCTCCTTGTCTGGTCTTGGGTTGTTTTGCAGAACCCTGTAAGCACAAGGCTGCTCCCAAGTGGCTTTTCTAGGTCTTTTTCCTTGGAGCATCTGTCCAGAAATAACCACATCTCATTTATCAGGATATTCAAACGGCTGCCTACAGCTGATCTTTTTTTTTCTTCCCCAAGCCCACATCTCGGAGTTATTAAGACGAGAAGAGAAATTTTATGGGACTCTTGTGCACATTTTAACCTGTAGGGCAACTCTGCCCCTTAGTGGCCTTTCTCGGGGGTTTTTTTTTATTCCTTACGGCGTCTGTCCAAAAATAACCACATCCTATTTATCAGGAACTTTAACAGCTGCCTAAAGCTGAACATTTTCTTTCCAAACTTAAACCTCAGAGTACTCTTTAACAAGATTTATGGAGATGAAAGAGGACAGTTTTGCAGGAATTCCAGCAATTTATTTTTTTATTTATTCATTCGAGTGGGAAGGGACCTTGTAGGTCATCTAGTCCAACCCCCCACCCAAGCAGGAGACCCTACAGCATTTCTGTCAGATGGCAGTCCAGTGTCTTCTTGAAAGCCCCCAGGGATGAAGCTCCCACAACTTCCGAAGGCAACTTCTGTGGATTGTTCTGACTTTTAGGAAATTTCTTCTTTTTTTCAGGTGGAATCTCTCCTTGTTTCCATGCATTATTCCTTGTCTGGCCTTTGGGTACTTTGCAGCCCATTTTAGAAACATAGAAGATTGATGGCAGAAAAAGACCTCATGGTCTATCTAGTCTGCCCTTATACTATTTCCTGTATTTTATCTTAGGATGGATATATATTTATCCCAGGCATGTTTAAATTCAGTGACTGTGGATTTATCTACCATGTCTGCTGGAAGTTTGTTCCAAGGATCTACTACTCTTCCAGTAAAATAATATTTTCTCATGTTGCTTTTGATCTTCCCCCCAACTAACTTCAGATTGTGCCCCCTTGTTCTTGTGTTCACTTTCCTATTGAAAACACTTCCCTCCTGGACCTTATTTAACCCTTTAACATATTTAAATGTTTCCATCATGTCCCCCCTTTCCCTTCTGTCCTCCAGACTATACAGATTGAGTTCATGAAGTCTTTCCTGATACGTTTTATGCTTAAGACCTTCCACCATTCTTGTAGCCCGTCTTTGGACCCCTTCAATTTTGTCAATATCTTTTTGTAGGTGAGGTCTCCAGAACTGAACACAGTATTCCAAATGTGGTCTCACCAGCGCTGTATATAGCGGGATCATAATCTCCCTCTTCCTGCTTGTTATACCTCTAGCTATACAGCCAAACATCCTACTTGCTTTCCCTACCGCCTGACTGCAGTGTTCACCCATTTTGAGACTGTCAGAAATCACTACCCCTAAATCCTTTTCTTTTGACGGTTTTTGCTAACACAGAACTGCCAATACAATACTCAGATTGAGGATTCCTTTTCCCCAAGTGCATTATTTTACATTTGGAAGCATTAAACTGCAGTTTCCATTGCTTTGACCTTTTATCTAGTAAAGCTAAATCATTTACCATATTACAGATGCCTCCAGGAATATCAACCCTATTGCATACTTTAGAGTCATCGGCAAATAGGGAAACCTTCCCTACCAAACCTTCCCTAAATCAGCGGTTTGCCACACTATCTATATAAGACCTGACATTGATGGGAACTCAGGAGGGGTGATTTTCATCAGGGAGCAGATGCAGCCACAAAGCCTTCTTTCGAGTGGTTCAAGGACATCCTGTGCTCACCCACCTGGGCGGAAGCGGAAGGAGGACTTTTACGACCATTTTTCATACTTGTGACCATTTTTCGCACTTGTGGCCATTTTTCACAGTTACAACCATTTTTCACACTAACAACCATTTTTCACATTTATGGCCATTTTGCACACTTTACGGCCATTTTTCACACTTATGGCCATTTTTCACACTTACGACCATTTATTTATTTATTTATTTATTTATTTTATTAATTAAATTTGTATGCCGCCCCTCTCCATAGACTCGGGGCGGCTCACAGCAGTGATAGAAACAATTTACAATATAAATCTAATAAAACGAAGTTAAAAACCCATAATTTAAAAAACATGCACACAACACACACCATACATAAATTATATAGGCCTGGGGAAGATATTTCAATTCCCCCATGCCTGACGACAGAGGTGGGTTTTGAGAAGTTTACGAAAGGCAAGGAGGGTGGGGGCAATTCTGATCTCTGGGGGGAGCGGGTTCCAGAGGGCCGGGGCCACCAGACGACATTGCTTAGTTGACGGGACCCAGAGAAGGCCAACTCTGTGGGACCTAACCGGTCGGTGGGATTTGTGCGGCAGAAGGCGGTCCCGGAGATATTCTGGTCCGATGCCATGAAGGGCTTTATAGGTCATAACCAACATTGCAACATCCCCATGATCATGAGATCGAAACTGGAACCGCTTGGCAGTTGACTCATCTTTATGACAGTCGCAGAACCCCTTCAGACAAGCAAAGTCAATGCAGATTCACTTAACAACTAGGTTATTACGTTAACGGTTGTACTGATTTCCTTAACTACCTTGGCAAGAAAGGTGGTACAATGGGGGCAAGTTCATTTAACAACGGTCCCACTTAGCGACGGAAATCTTGAGCTCAATTTCCGGTCACAATTCAAAGTGTTGGTTATGACCTTTAAAGCCCTTCATGGCATCGGACCAGAATATCTCCGAGACCGCCTCCTGCCGCACGAATCCCAGCGACCGATTAGGTCCCACAGAGTGGGCCTTCTCCGGGTCCCGTTAACTAAACAATGCCGGTTGGCGGGTCCCAGGGGAAGAGCCTTCTCTGTGGCGGCACCGGCTCTCTGGAACCAACTCCCCCCGGAGATTAGAACTGCCCCTACTCTTCCTGCCTTCCGAAAACTCCTTAAGACTCACCTTTGCCGTCAGGCATGGGGAAACTAAACATCTCCCCTGGGCATGTTAATTTATACATGGTATGCTTGTGTGTGTGTTTGCTACTACATGGGGTTTTTCTTAAATCGTGAAATATTTTAATTAATTGGATTGTTGTGACTGTTTTTACTTGTTGTGAGCCGCCCCGAGTCTTTGGAGAGGGGTGGCATACAAGTCCAACTAATAAATAAATAAAAATAAAATAAATAAATAAATCGTGGTCATCATTCAAGGGCTACTTATACTTCTTTCTTTTCTGCATAAATCCCAGCGCCTCATTTTGTTTGCACAAAAGCATATAGCTTTATAATCTGGCTGGGTGATTTTGTTATAGCACACATTATACTCTCTCTCCTTAATAAGCTGCGATACCTTTGCTGGAGTTTTTTTTTTTTTAATGTTCATTTTTATGGCAATTTATTGCTAATGCTGTTTCCTCCTGCTGCAACCATTAAGCCTTCTGTTCCCTCTCTGATACATTCAATCTTAAAAGCAGATTGTTATTCAATTGCTGTTCAATCATTATGGGGTAATAATGCCCCAATCCTGTTTTTGTTGTTGTTATTATTGTTGTTATGTTTTTAGTGCTTTACCAATTGTGTTGGACAGCTGGCCGGTTTATTTTCTCCAAGCTCAAATGTTTGGATGTGGAACGTATTATGAGGGGGAGCAGCCTTCTCAAGGAGGCTCTAAAATATTTTTAAAATCCCACATCCTGCAGACTTTTGTGGTTGATGCTAACAGTTGCTTATTCTCTTGGGTGCGTAGATGTTCCTGGTTTGATAGATTTAAACCCTAGGTCCCTTGTAAAAAAATGAAAGGCATTAACAGAGGAATTGTGATCATGTGAAGTGTTAATACCAAGAAATGCTCTGTCCTATACATTGGCAAAAAGAATCAGAACACCAAGTACAAGATGAATGGACAAGACCTTACAGACAACCCTCACTCCATAAAAGACCTTGGGATACTCATATCACATTTTTCGAAAGAGACCTCGGAGTCTTGGTGGACAATCAACTAAACATGAGCCAACCATGTGCAGCAGCAGCTAAAAAAGCCAACACAATCCTAAGCTGCATCAACAGGGGAATACACTCCAAGACCAAGAAAGAAAAGATGGAAGGACAAGAAGGAAGGAAAGAAAAGAGAAAGAAAGAAAAAGAAAGACAGAAAGATGGAGAGGGAGGGAAGAAGGAAGGAGAAAAAAGAAAGAGAAAGAAAGAAAAGACGGAAGGAAGGAAGGAGAAAAAGAATGGAAGGAAGAAAGAAGGGCAGAAAGAGAAACAGAAAGAAAGAAAGAGGGAGGGAGAAAGAAAGAAAGAAAGAAAGAAAGAAAGAGGGAGAGCAAGAAGGAAGGAAGGGAGAGAAGGGAGAGAGGGAGGGAAGGCAGGGAAGGGAAAGGGAGAAAAGAAGAAAGGAAGTTAGGAAGGAAAGGAAGGAAGGAAGAAAGAAAGAGGAAAGGAGAGAGAGAAAGATAGAAAGAAGGAGGGAGGGAGAGAGAGAGAGAAAGAAGGAAGGAAGGGAAAGGGAAGGAAAGGAAATGAAAAGGGAAAGGGAAAGGAAAGGAAAGGAAAGAACCCCAATAAATCTATTGCTTCTTTGCTCTAAAGAATTTTTCCGAATATTTGGGAACAGAGCAAACTTCCCTGGTTTTGGCAGGCTGAAAGGAGGTGGGGATTTTGAGAAGCAGAGGCCCAACCAGCCCCCTGTGCAGCCGGAAAGGGGCCTCACCTGAAGAATTCGGAGGGGCAGAGGGGGGAAAGTGGCAGTGGAGGAATGGGGCAGGCCTAGGCCATTGCAAATGAAAAAAGGCCTTGACTTATGACTGGAACTGAGCCCCCATTTTCTTGACGCTAAGCAAGTTGCCCAATGATCTTTGTCCTGTTTTACAACCTGCCTTGCTGTTAAGTGAATCACTGCAGTGGTTAAGTTAGCTACACCGTTGCTAAGCGAATCCGGCTTCCCCATCGCTTGTCCAAATTGCGTCTGAATTTGAATCCTGTGATCCAAATGGGGAGGCTGTGACAGTTGTAAGTGTGAAAAACTCAGTTTTATTCTCAAGGCTGAAACTTCAAATTGTCAATAAACAAATTGTTTTAGGTCGAGGACTAGAACTCCCAAACTACTCCTGATTGGCCCAAAGTCACCCAGCCAGCTTTCATTTCTTAAGGCAGAGCCAGAACTCCCAGTCTCCTACTGATTGGCCCAAAGTCACCCAGCCAGTTTTCATGTCTACAGCGGGGCTAGAACTCCCAGTCTCCTACTGATTGGCCCAAAGTCACCCAGCTGGTTTTCATGTCTACAGCGGGGCTAGAACTCCCAGTCTCCTACTGATTGGCCCAAAGTCACCCAGCTAGTTTTCATGTCTACAGCGGGGCTAGAACTCCCAGTCTCCTACTGATTGGCCCAAAGTCACCCAGCCAGTTTTCATGTCTAAAGTGGGGCTAGAACTCCCAGTCTCCTACTGATTGGCCCAAAGTCACCCAGATGGTTTTCATGTCTAAGGCGGGGCTAGAACTCCCAGTCTCCTCCTGATTGGCCCAAAGTCACCCAGCCAGTTTTCATGTCTACAGTGGGGCTAGAACTCCCAGTCTCCTCCTGATTGGCCCAAAGTCACCCAGACGGCTTTCATTTCTTAAGGCAGGGCTAGAACTCCCCGTCTCCTGCTGATTGGCCCAAAGTCACCCAGATGGTTTTCATGTCTAATGCGGGGCGAGAACTCCCAGTCTCCTGCTGATTGGCCCAAAGTCACCCAGATGGTTTTCATGTCTAATGCGGGGCTAGAACTCCCAGTCTCCTGCTGATTGGCCCAAAGTCACCCAGATGGTTTTCATGTCTAATGCGGGGCTAGAACTCCCAGTCTCCTGCTATTGGCCCAAAGTCACCCAGATGGTTTTCATGTCTAATGCGGGGCGAGAACTCCCAGTCTCCTGCTGATTGGCCCAAAGTCACCCAGATGGTTTTCATTTATAAAGCGGGGCTAGAACTCCCAGTCTCCTCCTGATTGGCCCAAAGTCACCCAGATGGCTTTCATGTTTAAAGCAGGGCTAGAACTCCCAGTCTCCTGCTGATTGGCCCAAAGTCACCCAGATAGTTTTCATTTATAAAGCGGGGCTAGAACTCCCAGTCTCCTCCTGATTGGGCCAAAGTCACCCAGATGGCTTTCATGTTTAAAGCAGGGCTAGAACTCCCAGTCTCCTGCTGATTGGCCCAAAGTCACCCAGATGGTTTTCATTTATAAAGCGGGGCTAGAACTCCCAGTCTCCTCCTGACTGGGCCAAAGTCACCCAGATGGTTTTCATGTCTAATGCGGGGCGAGAACTCCCAGTCTCCTGCTGATTGGCCCAAAGTCACCCAGATGGTTTTCATGTCTAATGCGGGGCTAGAACTCCCAGTCTCCTGCTGATTGGCCCAAAGTCACCCAGATGGTTTTCATGTCTAATGCGGGGCTAGAACTCCCAGTCTCCTGCTATTGGCCCAAAGTCACCCAGATGGTTTTCATGTCTAATGCGGGGTGAGAACTCCCAGTCTCCTGCTGATTGGCCCAAAGTCACCCAGATGGTTTTCATTTATAAAGCGGGGCTAGAACTCCCAGTCTCCTCCTGATTGGCCCAAAGTCACCCAGATGGCTTTCATGTTTAAAGCAGGGCTAGAACTCCCAGTCTCCTGCTGATTGGCCCAAAGTCACCCAGATAGTTTTCATTTATAAAGCGGGGCTAGAACTCCCAGTCTCCTCCTGATTGGGCCAAAGTCACCCAGATGGCTTTCATGTTTAAAGCAGGGCTAGAACTCCCAGTCTCCTGCTGATTGGCCCAAAGTCACCCAGATGGTTTTCATTTATAAAGCGGGGCTAGAACTCCCAGTCTCCTGCTGATTGGCCCAAAGTCACCCAGATGGCTTTCATGTTTAAAGCAGGGCTAGAACTCCCAGTCTCCTACTGATTGGCCCAAAGTCACCCAGCCGGCTTTCATGTCTAATGCGGAGCTAGAACTCCCAGTCTCCTCCTGATTGGCCCAAAGTCACCCAGCCAGCTTTCATTTCTTAAGGCGGGGCTAGAACTCCCCGTCTCCTGCTGATTGGCCCAAAGTCACCCAGCCAGTTTTCATGTCTAATGCGGGGCTAGAACTCCCAGTCTCCTGCTGATTGGCCCAAAGTCACCCAGATGGTTTTCATGTCTAATGCGGGGCTAGAACTCCCAGTCTCCTGCTGATTGGCCCAAAGTCACCCAGCCAGCTTTCATTTCTTAATGCGGGGCTAGAACTCCCAGTCTCCTGCTGATTGGCCCAAAGTCACCCAGATGGTTTTCATGTGTAAAGCGGGGCTAGAACTCCCAGTCTTCTACTGATTGGCCCAAAGTCACCCAGACGGCTTTCATTTCTTAATGCGGGGCTTGAACTCCCAGTCTCCTGCTGATTGGCCCAAAGTCACCCAGATGGTTTTCATTTATAAAACGGGGCTAGAACTCCCAGTCTCCTCCTGATTGGGCCAAAGTCACCCAGATGGCTTTCATGTTTAAAGCAGGGCTAGAACTCCCAGTCTCCTGCTGATTGGCCCAAAGTCACCCAGATAGTTTTCATTTATAAAGCGGGGCTAGAACTCCCAGTCTCCTCCTGATTGGGCCAAAGTCACCCAGATGGCTTTCATGTTTAAAGCAGGGCTAGAACTCCCAGTCTCCTGCTGATTGGCCCAAAGTCACCCAGATGGTTTTCATTTATAAAGCGGGGCTAGAACTCCCAGTCTCCTGCTGATTGGCCCAAAGTCACCTAGCTGTTTTTCTCGCCTAAAGCAGGACTAGAACTCCCTGCCCCCTAGTGGGTGGCTCCAAGTCACTCAGCTGACTTTCACGGTTAAGGCAGGACTAAAACTCTCGTGCTGATTGGCCCACCAAGCTGCTTTTCTTGCCTCAGCCTGCACTAGAACTCACCACGTCCCAGTTTCTAGCCTTCTGCCTTCACCACTATACCACACTGCCTCTCAATAGATTTATACTCTGCCTTAGTTTGTACTATTAAAAGCAGAGCCTGGGGTGTACTTACCAATAAGTTTCAGGTGAAGGGCGGCATAGAAGGGAGACATAGAAATAATAATAATAATAATAAATTAATAATAAATTAATAATAATAATAATAATAATAATAGACGATCCAAAGTGTAAAGAAACAGATGAAACAATCGATCACATACTCAGCTGCTGCAAAAAGATTGCACAGACTGACTACAAGCATAGACATGATGCTGTGGCACAGATGATCCACTGGAACTTGTGCCGGAACTACCATCTACCAGTGGCAAAGAACTGGTGGGATCATAAGCCCAAAAAAGTGGTCGAAAATGAGCAAGCAAAACTACCGTGGGACTTCAGACTTCAGACTGACCGAATTCTGAAGCATAACACACCAGACATCCTGATTGTGGAGAAAAAGAAAATATGGATCATTGACATCGCAATCCCAGGAGACAGCAGAATTGAGGAGAAGCAGCTAGAGAAATTAGTGAAATACGAAGATCTAAAAATCGAGCTGCAACGACTCTGGCATAAGCCCGTGAAAGTGGTCCCAATGGTACTTGGCACGCTGGGCGCAGTGCCAAAGGATCTCAGCGGACATTTGAAAACCATCAGAATTGGCAAAATCTCCATCTGTCAATTGCAAAAGGCCGCTTTACTGGGATCAGCAAACATAATTCGCCGCTACATCACGCAATCCTAGGAGCTTGGGAAGCGCCCGACTGGTGATGAAATACGAAATCCAGCATAGTGATCTCGTTTGCTGTGCTGTATTGATATAATAATAATAATAATAATAATAATAATAATAATAATAATAATAATAATAATAATAATAATAATAATCTGAGAGCTTTAGGTGTCAAAATCAACACCCACCCACAATTGTGTGCAGCTGATCCCTGGCTGAGCTTACCCAATACACAATAATTCATTTTCTAAGTATTACTCTGGACACCGTCTATGTGCAAATATGTCCATCTGCCGATAAGCCGATCTTTGGATTTTTAACCAAAATACAGGGGGGGAAATGGATTATCTGTGGATTATCCGGGCATAAGCCAATTGTAAAACATACTTGAGGACAGTTTAACTAACTGTGCTTATATGCAAGAATATACAATACATACTCCCTATTTTTTCGACTGTAACAACAGTCCGGTGAGGTCAAGATAAAGCTGGAAGAATGCGAGTTCTAGTCCTACCCTAGGCATTAAAGTAGGCAACTTTGGGTCAATCACCAGTAGACAGGGAGTTCTAGTTCTGATTTAGGTGGGAAAGTTGGTTGGGTCACTTTGGGCCAATCATCAGGAGACTGTGAGTTCTAGTCCTGCCTTAGGCATGAAAAACAAGCTACACTCAGAGTATAAGCACATCCAAATTATCAGCCTCTTTTAGGGAGGCAAAAGGTGTATCTTATTCTCTGAAAAATAGGGAAGTCTCATTGTGTGCCAAGTGAGAAATATCTGCCTCTGTTTAGGATTGAACTCATGACCCCCTGATCATTGAGGTGAGAGCGCCACCTCTAGGCCACTGCACCACTCTGTTCATTCCAAAGTGCATAGCTGAAAGTCTATAAAAGTCCATCGTTTTGGGATGAATGTCCTTCAAATGGTGTGGGAATATGAACAGATTTCCCCAAAAACTGTGTTTACATGGTTGCTTCATTTTGACCCATGAGGACTGGAGCCTTCGCTTGTTATCGTGGGAAGAGTCATCAAGGAAGGCACCAGGTTCACTTTCCAGAAAAAGGAATCTCACCTGTAATGAGTAATGTTGGATGGACAGGCCGGCTCCTTACAAACGTACAATATCGTCTGTGGCAGGGAGGCCTGCCAATCAAAGCTCTGGAGGAGAGGAAAATGCCTTCCATGTCAGTCAAAGAGCCCAGTGGAGGTTGGGGAGCGGGGATATGCCTCAGGCAAGGCTTCTTGCCCCGTTATAAGAGCCTTGGATTGCACCTTCCATGCTCCCCAACACT